>NC_044065.1:17086248-17176248 GCF_902167405.1 Gadus morhua
TCATTGCAAAGAAACTAGGAATTCAACAAGGTTTTATACACCAATTAAAAATAAAGAGTCTCACAGACAGTATATACATTTTTACAGATTCATAACAGCTTTATTGTGATGCATGTCAATCCACTTCCTCACTAAAGATGGTACAGAAAGGGAAATGGCCCATTTCAAAATGGGAATAGCCCTGGTAGAGATGTAACCTTGGTGACCTCCGACCCCAGCGCTGGGCCTTAGTTGCAGAGGTCTGTCCCACAGCATCTGACCGTCCAAAGTTTAGGCTTAAGACGCAACTTTTGGCATTCGGTCCACTCCATGCAATTTCTGAAGCTACTTTTGTCTAATAGGAAGAAAAAAAATACAATAACTACGACATCAACTACCATCTTTAAGATGACAAACAAAATAAGACAAGCAAACCCGCAAAGCACCCACACCCTGAAACATAAGGTCTTAAGTAACAAGAACACTGGGGAAGAGAATGAGTTATCAAACAGCGAGACATGACTTCACCGGATGAGGAAGACCGGTCAGCTAAAGAGCATCATGTATCAGGATGGATAGAAGGGCGTGTGCACTTACGGTTGGGGTAGGGAGGTTTGAGCAGCACTTCGGCGCACATTTCGCTGGGTCCCTTGCAAGTCACCACCGTGGTAAAACCGGCTCCCATTATATTAAACTGCTTGTTGCACCTCAGAGCTTTTCCTACAGATCAAGTATATTAGATATGAGTGGTTGGTATTCTTTAAGTGTGCCATTTAAATGGAGACGTTTGGGCTGTAGGCCTCGACTCACCAAAGCTGAAGGCCAATGCAAGCACCAGAACAACCGCTAAAGTCTTCATCTTTCTTCCCTCTCTGGACTGATCCTCCTGCTTGTCTCGAAGAAGAATTTGGATTTGGATAATGGGATGGAAGTGTCTACCCCAGTGGCTTGACCATATTTATAGAATTTCCAATTTTGCAACATCAGGGACTCTTATCACTTTGTCCTCCACACAACTGTTAACTGTTAACCATAATTCTTTAGCGAGGGATCATTTTAGTTGGGATTATATACTATTTCATTTATCTTCAATTTGTAATGGTCAATCAGATTTATCTTGACACGATTGTGATTCAGCCTACGCATAGCATGCCCGCACACTCACGACATCGACGAGTTCTAGACTGGTCTGCAGAATACAGAGCCTGTGTAACATAGAATCTTTAGAATTCTATCAACTATACGTGGACGTGTGGTAGTAAAAAAATATACTTGGAGAGGAAAGGTGGTTCAAATTCATTTTAAACTGTGCTGCCTTTCACTTAGTTACGATTCACTTAGTTACTGAGCTTCTGAATATAAATCCACCCTACCTGATTCCGTATTGAGTATTTCTTTCTCAATATTTATTTTTCCTATCCTCGTTTATCTGTTGCTCAGGTCAACTCCACCCAAAAATATCAAGAGCTTTGCGCAGTTTCAGGTCAAGCTAAAATCCCTTTCTTCGCAAAGTGAGTAAAAACGTGAGATTAAGTTGAGACAGAAGTTAACGTTGTCTACTGCATCCAAACAACTTAGTACATATGTAATGGACACGAGATAGTTTCACTCAGTAACCACATCCCATTATTGTTTCATTTTCAGTATGAATGTCCTGGACATGCGCAGATTTGTTTTTAAACCTACGTGTTGAAACTTTCTTTTCATGCACGGAAATGTTTGCGTTTGTCATATTCTTGGGTCATGTCACATTTTTTTACAGACCTGTTGGTCAGGAGCAGAGCCATAGGGAGAGAATATATCTATCGCTCTGGTCAGGAGTGGGTGTGTCTGTCGCTAACCTTTTTCTCCAATCGCTGCAGCCGACTCGATCAAAACAAGGAAGTGGAAAACTCAACCAAAGAAAAATCGGATCGTCTCCTCTGTAGTTATACATCCGCATCCTATTCACTCCTAGTTAGGATCCTAACCATGTGAAACTCAAATAAACCTTGGAACGTACACCATAAAGCAGATACAATGAGGTATAATGTGCTGCCTCTGATCTTTGCAACTCTTTCCATTGCTGTTGCTTTCATTGCACCAATAAATGGTACGTGCCTTTAACTACACTATATAATAACCTGTTAAAGCGCATATGTTACATTTCTAAATATATATGGCAAATAATGCCATGGATTCTTACAGATGTGACTCAAATATACTTGCAGGGCGATAGATAAAGATATATAATCTGTATAGGTTCAGTAGCTTTATTTTCTTATTCAATTGATATATTTGAATAATATGTACGAGTCCTCATTTCTTGTGTGTCACCGTAATTCACTATGTATAAAGTAGGCTACAAGTTACAGCCCCTTACTGTAAGCCCTTTACAGCTCATCTTGTAACTTTTTAATGTGCATTGTCGCCCCCTAATGACACAGATGGAGCATTACACTAATTGTGTAACTCACTATATAACACGTTTCCTTGTTGTTATATACTAGGAATGCCGCCGCTGCTCCCGACCGCCCTTGGCATCCTCTCTGCGGCCGGAATGGCTCTCATCTGGAGGGATATCAGGTCCAAAGTGAAAGGAAACGACCGGACAGTTAACAGCTTGCTGAGCCATTATCTGGCGATAAAGGTCGTCGGCTGGTTGGGTAAGCGGCAGAGAAACAAACTTGAAGCCGACACGCGCGACGTGACGCGGCTGCAGGAGGAGACGCTGCTGAAGCGTGTCCGTAAAAACACAGACACGCTTTATGGAAAGCGCTACGACTTTAATTCGATTAAAGGTAAGGAAGTGTTGAATTAAACTCTGACTCAAGTATGACAGGGTGTATCGTTATCTATTGCATTATTTGCCTTTCCTTTAATTGTGCTGTTTTGTAAAGAGATATAACTTGTTTGTGATTAGTTAGAAATGACACAGCCATTCGTCAGTTATGTGTGAGGGAGAAGCCTGTGAGACTATCTGCTGTGCTTGACTGCATGCCTTGAAGAGACTAATTCGATCTTAGACTCAACTGAGCTAATTTCGGACCATTCAGGGCATTCCTTGATTGGTTAGGGTCATCTTCATCGTCTTTCCTCCCAAAAGACGTCAGCACGTTCCGTGCCCGCCACCCGGTGACCACCTACGAGCATTACCGCGAGCTGATTGGGCGCGTGGCGGCGGGGGAGGAGCGGGTCATCCTTGCGGAGCGGCCACTGCTCCTCGCCATGACGTCGGGGACCTCTGCCGCCAGCGCCATGCTGCTCAGCACCAGGGACACCAACACTGAGTTCTTCATGCAGGTGGGCCTTCCACCCCCACTCCAAGAGTCTCACGTCACTTAACTTTAGGATTCTGACGTAGAAGTGACTTTAAAATCATACTTAAGTTATGAACACCAAACATTTGAGTATCGAGTCTGCTGAAAGTGTGTTTGTGTGTGTGTGTGTGTGTGTGTGTGTCCGTGCGCTGTCCGCAGGGTGTGTGTGTGGCTCTAGATGTGATGCGTAAGGTGTATCCGGGGACCGACAGTCTTCAACGCACCACAAAGTTCTTCTACAATCCCACTCTCCGCCAATCGGAGGCCGGCATTCCTATCGGTCCCAACTCCTCTAGCCCCGCCTCCTCGCGGCATATGATGAACCTCTACACCACCCCAGCGCCCGCGTTCCAGGTAACACACGGGTGACGCCCACTTCCCAGAAAACACCTGAGTAGCCCCCTGTCGTTCAGGGGACCCCCACTGTCCAGGTTCCACCCTGTCCTTCAAAAGGAATTGCTCTTCTTGGGGTGAATTACGTTTTCTGAATCTGAATGTACCAGGGTTCCCCGCTCACCCTCTTTCCAGGTGACACCCCGTTAGCCCACAGATTAAACCTTGCCCTTCAGATGAGCCCCGCTTTTCTGTTGTCACCCAGATAACCAGAGAGTTAGCACCTCTCAGGTAGCTCCCACTCTAACCGGCGACACCCACTCCCTCGGTGACAGCTAGGTAACTCTTGCCCTCCAGGTGACCCTCAATGTCCTGACCCGGCTCCCTCCACACTCTGTCCCTCCCTCTGTCAGGCACCCAGTGAGCGGGACGTCCTGTATCTCCACCTCCTGTTCGCTCTTAGGGACCCTAGTGTGGGCGCCCTAGAGTCCAACTTCTCCTCCACCCTCTTTTATGCTTTCTCCACCTTGCAGGTAAGTTTGATTGGTTCTTATATCGTGGTTGTAATGACTTCCAACTTAATGGAAAAGTTGGGGGATTTTCAATTAATTTTCCGATCATTTCTGGCCTAAGGGACTAATGCAGACAAATATTTTTGAAATTGGTCCAGTATTGAGCCGAGAACGCTGCATCCGTAATCCAGATAAAATCTTCTGCAATGTAATCCTTTAGGCTTATAGCGCCCTTCAATGTAGGTCCTATAAATGTGCATGTTTTTGTCAGTGCAAGTCTCAGATTATATTCTATCATGATTGAAAGGTTACAGAGGAATGCAACTTCTTGGTTCCTTTCCCCTTTTTTACTTGATCATGGACTGGTTCTTATCGTGTCCAACCACGTCTTGCTCCAGGCTGAATTATGGACTTTACAGACAGGAGAGTGGGTTGAGAGTGACCCAGAGGGAATGACCTGGGGCCGCTACCAGACGCATCCCCTACAGGGCGTTAGTGAACAGGTTCAGCCTCCAACTCCCCTGGTCAGTCAAGGGAGCCGAACGGCGTGCCGTGACGCCGTGTGCCTGGTTCCTCAGGAGCGGTGGCAGGAGCTGGTGGAGGACGTGGAGGTGGGCCGGCTGAGCCCCTCGCTGGGCCTGGAGCCCCAGCTGCGGGCGGAGCTGGACCGGCTGCTGAGGCCGGACCCGGAGAGGGCGGAGCAGCTCCGAGCCCACTTCCAGCAGGGCTTCAGGGGCATCGCCCGGCGGCTGTGGCCCCGGCTCAGCCTGGTGCTGGCCGTGGACTCTGGCTCCAACCAGATCTACGGGGAGATGCTGAGGGAGCTCTACTGCCAGGGCGTGGACCTGTACTCCCCCTTCTACGCTGCCACGGAAGGTAGGAGAGACCCCCCCCCCCCTGGCATATCATGCAGATCATGTCACAGTCTAGATGGAAGAATACTAATACGAAATAAAGAATAGAAAATAAAGTATCAGTAAAAATACTGATACAAAATCTACACATAAATACATTAAGGCAAAGAAATTGGAACATAGAGAAACATTTACTTGGGAAAACCATTTCATAATGTATCATAAAGTGTCTCAAAGACCAACTTCCGTTCCACACAATATAACTGTTTGGGTGCCGTTGGTGCCCCTGCAGGTTTGATCGGGGTGAACCTGTGGCCCCAGGTGTCCCCTAGGCGCTACCTGCTCTGCCCACGCTCCATGTTCTGCGAGTTCCTTCCGGAAGCCTGCCTGGAGGCGGAGCTTCCTCAGCCGCTCCTGATTGGAGAGGTGGAGGAGGGGCAGAGCTACGAGCTGGTGGTTACCAACGCCTCAGGACTTTACAGGTTGGTGGGTTGGTTCCTCCAACTGTCGGTCAAGGATGAACCCACATATTCCTTACTTCGTGAGACCATCCTAATCGCTCTGTTTTTGAACAATGATATATATGTACAAATCAATTACTCCCCAACCAAGACCAGAGCCATATTCCTATTATTCCTGAATCCACTCAATACTTCTAACTGTACAAACCAACCTCAGGTACCGGCTGGGAGACGTAGTGAAGGTGGTCGGATTCCACAACCAGTGTCCAATCATGGAGTTTCAGTACAGGTACGGTACACACACACACACACACACACACACCAACACACGCTCACAGACATGGACAACCACAAGTACAACCTTTTTCCATCTGCATTTTCAGCCCTGGATAGCAAACCATGCTGTGCTCATTTAGTCCAACCGAAATATCTCACCCTTTTGGATCGCAGACATGGCTATTCACTCGTTTATGTGTGAAGCATTCTGCAATGTCAAAACAAGACTCAATCTCTCATCCAATCCTTCACATGTGCCGATCCAGGACATGGTGTATATAGCTTCCAATTCCAGATGTATCGTAACCCGTGTGTGTGTTTGTGTGTGTTCGTGCCAGGCGTGGCCAGATGCTCAGTCTGCGTGGGGAGAAGGTATCTGAGGTGGTGTTTCTGGAGGCCCTGAAGCAGGTCTTGGTCCAGTGGCCTGGGGCGCAGCTGGTGGACTACTGCTGCGTCGAGAGTGGCATTCTGGGTAATTTAGTTTGATCAAGCTTTAACTCTGATTCGTTGTTGGCCAAACTGATTCGATCTCGCTGGAAAGAAGGAAAGAACCAGCCTTGCTATCGTCTGAGAAGAGTTGAAGGAGTAAAAAAAAAAATATATATATATATATATATATATATATATATATATATATATATATATATATATATATATATATATATATATAACTGTTGATGTTTAGCTAGAAATTGTTTTGTCACAGGTGTAAGAAAAACAATGTGTCGGCTTCAAGTTCTACAAATTTTTTAGTTTTTGCTACTTGCTAAATAGTTTGATTTAGATAAGGGTTTAGGTAAGATCTCTCCTTCTCTCCACATTTGAGCTTTGGTTTCAATTTGTATACTTGGTTTAAACCCCCACATTAGATACTGAATGTGTGTGAGAGGTCTTAATGTGTGCGAGTGTGCCTCCCTACGGCTGTGCAGGGGACTCTGTGGGCGGATGCGACCCTCACTACCAGGTGTTTGTGGAGCTGAAGGGCCTCAGGAACCTGTCAGAGGAGCAGCGCTATAAGGTACATCATGATTAACCTCACTTTAGATTTTATTCTTGTTTTTCGTTAAACAAATCGCAATCCCCCGCAAATAGCACAACATTAAATTATCAAAATCCATGTCGCCAACATGTCGGTGTAGTTATACAATATCACTTTGCAGCTCATACATGAATGAATACCATTTCCTATCACCGACCCAAACAGGGCAATGAAACCAACTTCAAAATAAAAGCACCATGGCGGTTTAAAAAAATAAATATACTGGCCTTCATGGGATCGTTGTAACCATGTCGGTGCAGTTATCCAATACTGTTTTGCATCTCGTACATGAATGAATGTCATTTCTTATCACCAACACAAACTCGGCAATGGACACAATTCCAAAATAAAAGCGCCACGGCCCTTTTTTTTCAAACTGGTAAGCCCTTCATGGGATGGTTGTACCCAGACGGACTGTGGGGTCCTCACTGTGTCCTGGTGCTGGTCCCCAGTTGGACCACTGTCTCCAGCAGGTGTCGGCCGTGTACAAGTCGTTTCGGTCCAAAGGCAGCATCGGACCCATGAGGGTGCAGCTGGTGGCGGCGGGGGCGTTCGCTCAGCTCAGGGAGCGCATGATGGACCACTCCGGCACCTCCCCCAACACCTTCAAGATGCAGCGCGTGCTGCGCAGGAAGGACGACGCCCTCTTCCTGTTGGGGAAGACCGTTTCCTGAGTCCGCCGCGGCGGAGGGGAGGCCGCGGTCGGAGCGTCTAGATGGAACGTCAGGACGCAAACGAAAAGTATTCGTAAACACTGGCCTTGGGATACCTTGAAAACCCTCGACTTCAATAGGTCAGGACACTCCAATTGGCTTGACTCCATTGACAACATGCTGAGTTATAATAATAACAATAATATATCTGATTTCTAAAACGACTTTTACATGAAGCACTTTCTACAAAGAAAAATTGAACGTTGAGGAACTAAGGTGTGTGTGTGTGTGTGTGTGTGTGTGTGTGTGTGTGTGTGTGTGTGTGTGTGTGTGTGTGTGTGTGTGTGTGTGTGTGTGTGTGTGTGTGTGTGTGTGTGTGTGTGTGTGTGTGTGTGTGTGTGTCCGTCCCCTACTGGGGGAACGGAGAGTGGGTGAACTGGTATGATGTGATGGGGGACGTTGACAGACTTGAGAGAGATTCGGGAAACGCAATACGCGTAGAAGGACGTAACGTTGCTGAAACAGACGTGTCAAATATTTATAACCAATTACATAAATATTTACAACCAAACGTTTGTATGGCATTTAAATTGTGTATGTGACTTCAGAAAAGTTCAGCATGTGATGGCGTGGGTTTGACCCTGCTCAAATTGGCTCACACAGAGGCAGTCAGCCGGAACATGTATTTTCACAGAGCACTCTCTCTTTACAGCCATTTATTCCTGCCCACAACCAGTTTTATAGTGCTCTTGGAATCCGACATCCTTCTTTAACTGCAGTTTCTTACTTTATCACACTGTTGCTAACAGGCCAGCAGAGGGAGCCTATGTCACATACAGATATATTATCACCAACACCACGAGATAACTCGGAGGTGTTAACTCTAAATGATTACTCATCCAATAAATATTTTTCCCTTATATCTTATTTAATACCACATAGTAACAAGATATTGGTCCATATGCATTGGTTCAGAAGGCGAGGGTATATAATACATCATTTTGAATACACTATTTATTACTCTGGAATAATAATCTCTTCCATTTTCTAGCTTTTGAACCAAGAGGAAAAAGTGGATAATGATGCAATAAGATAATGTCCCTGTCTGTCCCTGTTGCTCTGTCGCTCTCTGTCTAACCCTGTCTGTCTAGGTCTTACTGTCGGTCTCTGTCACTGTCTAACCCTGTCTGTCTATGTCCCCGTCTGTCTCTGTTTTACTCTCTCTGTGCCTGTCTTTCTCTGTCCCTGTATGTTCCTGTCCCTCTCTGTCCCTGTCATACCCCGTCTATTGCTGTCTTTCTGTCCCTGTCGCTGTCTGTCTCACTCTGTCTGTCCCTGTCGCTGTCCGTCTCACTCCGTCTGTCCCTGTCGCTGTCTGTCTCTGTCTCACTCTTTCTGTCCCTGTCTGTCTCACTCTGTCTGTCCCTGTCGCTGTCTGTCCACGTCGCTCTCTGTCTGTCCCTGTCTGTTGCTCTCTGTCTCTGTGTCTCCCTCTCTAGATGTATATGTTGAATCAGCGAGTTGAATCAGTGATTAACCCACTTCTGCCTTCCCGCGCACTTCTTACATCCGGCCGTGTTGTTGTATGTAGTTGTCTTCTGTCCTGCAGGTCTGTGCGATCACAAACTGGGCTAATATTTTTAGACCGCGTCCTATTTCAGCGGCAGGGCGGGCGGTGTGATTACTCCAAATGGGAGAGAGTGAGAGCAGCTTAATTGGTGAAACCCACACCAACAAGATACACACACCAGGCTGGACTTGGGACTGTCTGGATCTTAAACAGTTGGTTCCTAATTGGAAATCAAGTCCAATTAGTGATGGAATATAGAAAAACAGTATAGGGAGAAATGGCCGATAAATTTATTCAGAATCATCAGTATTGGCTAGATGGTTGTTTGTTTAAAATTCAAATAATTTAACTGACAAACTCATTTAACTAAGGGTTGTAGTGATCCTCCAGAGCAGTTAGTTCAGTATAGTTTTTCTTTTGCAATTGCTGCATATTCATTGGCTCAGCTGGTGCCGTGAAATGTCACAAATATATGTATGCATTTCATTTTAGCCAATCAGAAACAGCTGTCAACTGCCGTCTCTGTATGGGTGGGTTGAGGATTTGAAAGCACCCATGTGGTGGTCACTGTGTTGTGGTTGGGATTCACGTGATTGAGGGGCTTCTGACCAATCAGTGATCTAGTGGAGCCCATCAGGGCATCTCTTGAACCGCACAAAGCTGTGAGAATGGCTGATATCTCAATGGCTTTGCACGGTAAGATCCTCTGATGCCAGTCAAGGTTAGATGACTGAAGGCTCAGTCACTCCACAGCTTATTCAACACCATTATCACTTCTTGTGACCACTATTACCACACACACAGGATTACGGGGCCACGTCCCCATAATCCCTTTACTGTTTATGTGTCCTTCATTTACAAGGACTCTATTTACTTGACTTCAGAGGCGAGTGTCCATATGTTAAACTTAGAAGTGTTCTAGAAAACGGGTCAGAGCTTATTATGCTGAAGGTTCTACTGAATTGAGGTTCTGACAAATCTGCACGCCTTGCTATTTCCCAAGTATGCCTTAAAGAAAGTTTGTTCCCAGTACACAACGAAGTACATCAGCACCAGCTGTGATGCTAAAACAGGACTTGTTATAATCAAATCAATCAACTTCAAACTAAAATGGTAAATCAACTTCACAAAGATCATTTTATTAATGAATAAAACAACCTCTTCTAGCTAGCAGTTAAGACCTTGAATTAAATACACAAAACTGTCCAATAGTGCTTTGAAAACCAACTTTGTCTTTGTTCCATTTTTATATTATTTGTTTGTCATGTTAGAGAACAAACAGAACGCTATGAAGCTATGGCTCCTGTGCTGATCTACGGCTACGCTAGGACCGTGCGGCCGGTGGCCCCGTGTAGCGTTGGATCCGGGTGGTGGTTTTTGAGCATGTTTAATGGATCGCCCTCTTTATTAGTGACAAGCGGAGATAGGTGCAGTACAAGGAGAAAGGACAATGGGGCCATTAAAAATGGATGGTGGTGACGGGGCTGCCCGGACCTGACCAGAACCTGAGAGGGAAAACATTACTCTCTGTCAGCGGGCCTCTGTCTTCACCGCTCCTCTCTTTCACCCACCTGCCGACGCTTGTCAGTACGCAGCTCACCTGCTGAGGTCAGAGGTGACTTGCACTTGACCGCTTCCTGAACTTTGTACAATCCTTCTCGTCCTTGTTTTCCCCCGTCGTGTCTGTCCTATTAGATATCTTTCTGGGGTTATCTGCTTTTATTTTCCTTCCTAGCTTTTGTGTGACTATGTTTATTACCCTCTAGCTATAAAACTGCAATTTGTCATTATCTTTATTCACCTTTCTCTCTCTCATCTCTAGCTATCAAATCACGATTAAATCAATTATTTCTCTTTCTCGTCCTTTATTTCCTGTTTTTCCTTCATCTCACCCTGGTTTTTAATTTCGCTCTGATCATTTATCATCCTCAGATTTGTCTTGATACGGCTTCCCCCCCCCCCCCCCCCTGCCCTTGCTTGACCCCTGACCTCTCTGTGTTTGGCAGAAAGCCCAGGTGGTATCTGCCTGTTCTGTAGTACAGTGCACTAACTGTGTTGCTAACTCCTTTTTCCCATTAAAGTACCTCATTTACATTGCACTATGCTAACTGCTTTGATAGTTTTTTTCGACCCCCTGTATTACAGTTTTTTTCAGTCGCTGAAATTCTCAAAACTACCTGTTCAATCTTCACATCATTGCGTCACTTGTGCACATCAAAAAAGCAGTTTCTCTTTTCTTCGAACAAGTTGCAAATGATTTGGTACATTCATGCAAATGATTATGTACAATTCTCTGCTCTTTCCTATATTATCTATTGCTTATGTCATGTTGATCAAAATGTATAGTCTAATGGATCTCCATTGAATAGTCTCACCCTCACAACATTTAGGCCTTAGTTCATTCCATAACTACCTCCCCGCATGCTGTGACCTTGCTGTGGTGGAGAAGCTTGCGCGCTTCTATGATCCTGAGAGCTATGCTGGAGGGAGCCTATGGCTCCTGGCAGGTTCAATCATACCAGACTGGTCCTGGGTGAGGAGTGAGACAAAAGGCAGTACCTGGTCCTACTAAGGAAAGAGGGCCTACTAGGGTCTAAAACCAAGATCTGCATTGGAACATGGAACGTCCGAACCATGCTTGAGACCACCAAGACAGCACAAGTCCTTAGTGAGATGAAAAGGTACAGCCTGGAAATCTTGGGGAGTCATAGTGAGAGTCACTGGACTGGCTCCGGTCGTCAAGTCCTGCATGATGGGTCTGCCATCCTCCATTCTGGCCACGAGAACACCCACACACATGGTGTAGCCATCTTAATCTCCAAGGAGAAGGCCAAAACCTTGCTGGAGTGGGAACCAGTAAGTGAAAGGCTGATCCGAGTACGCCTCAACTCAAAGTACTGTAAACTCACCATTTTACAGTGCTATGCACCAACCAACAAGGCTGAGGAGGAGGTTAAATAAGTCTTGAATGAACAACTGCAAATGGCGGTTTCTAAGGTACCCCAACACGACATTCTTCTCCTAACTGGTGACATGAATGCCAAAGTAGGAACCAACAATTCCAACAACGAGTGGGCAATGGGCCAGCATGGATGTGGTGAAAGGAACAACAATGGTGAACGCCTTGTTGATTTCTGCATGAACAACAACTTGGTCATCGGCGGTACCATCTTCCCCCACAAGAACATCCATAAGCTCAAATGGCAGTCACCTGATGGTAGGAAAGTCAACCAAATCGACCACATCATCATTAATGGTAAATGGCGCAGGTCACTGCAAGATGTTAGAGCTTATCGAGGTGCAGATGCCAATAGCAACCACCACCTAATCGCTGCAATCATTAAACTCAAGTTGAAGAAGTCAATCCCAAAAGCCACCGGCAGAAGTGAACATTGCAAAATTCCAGTATCCAAAGAAAAACAAAGAGTTTGTGTTGGAACTCAGAAACCGCTTCAGCACGCCAGAGGCTTCCTCTGAAATGGAAGAAGAAACCACCATAAACAGCAAAAGGGTCTTTGTTGAACACCTGGCAAGTGAAGCCGAGAAAGCTGCAGCCTATGGTAACCTGGGTACAGTGTACAAAATCACAAAGCTACTCTGTGGCAAATTTACAAACCATTCTACGCATGTTTGGGATAAAAATGGCAACATCTGTACATCAGAGAGTGACAAGCAGCCAGATGGGTTCAACACTTCCAGGAAGTACTCAACCCTGAGCCAGAACAACTAGCCAACATCACAACAACAGGAAAATCAACTCCAACCCCACTGACTCAGCTGAGGTTAAAGCTGCCATCCAAACCCTGAAGAGTGGCAAGTCTTGTGGCATAGATGCTATTAATGCTGAGATGCTCAAGGCCGACATTCCAACATCAACACGAGTGCTGATGGACCTATTCCAAAACATTTGGAACAGCGACACCATCCCTAAAGACTGGTCCAAAGGTATTATTGTCAAAGTTCCCAAGAAAGGCAATCACCCTGCTATCTGTTCCAAGCAAGGTGTTCTGCAGAGTCCTTCTTAACCGGATGGAGACAGCCATTGACACCAGGATTAGACAGGAGCAAGCAGGCTTCAGGAAGAGAAGAGGATGCATGGACCAGATCTTGTTGGGCTCAGTATTAACACTTCCAAAACACAAGTGATGTGTGGAACCACTTGAGTTTGTGGAAGATTTTACCTATCTGGGCAGTCTAATCAGCAAGGACAGCGGGGCGTCAAAAGACATCAAAGCAAGGCTGGGAAAGTCTCAGGGTGCCTTCCCCCAACTCCGTCCCATCTGGAGATCAAAACAATACAGCCTTAAAACAAAGATGCTCCTATTCAAAAGCAATGTAAAGTCTGTTCTGCTGTACGGTTCAGAGAGGTGGCGGGTTGTCAAAACAGACATGAGGAGAATGGAAGTGATCCCTAATGGATGCCTCTGACGAATATGGCAAATCTTTTGGCCTAATAAATAAATAAGTAAATGTGCATCTGATTCCCCACACATCGATTTATCCCTTTCAAAATCCGCCCCCTGTATCAACGTTGCAGTGAGGCAGTATTCTTGTGGCCATGAATCATATGGTCCGCGCCTGTGTATATGGAACCTTTCATCAAATACTTATTATTATAAGTCAGCAATGTCCTATGACCCCATCTGCACCTCAGGCGAAGTTGGATCAAGACCCCACACTTGGGAAACGCTGAGAAAGGAGATTGGAGGTCAGGTGTGTTGCTCAAACTGACACAGCAAGGATCGGCCGAGGGGAACCATCCCCCCTCCGATCTATCAGCTCCTCTAGCACCAGAGCCACCGCTAGGAGCTAGCTATGCTCCCCCATGCACTCTCCCACCTCTCCCCCACCTCCCCTCTCTCCCACCTCCCCTCTCTCCCTAACCTCACCTCTCCCCTCCTCCTAACCTCCCCTCTCCCCCACCTCCCCTCTCCCTAACCTCCTCCCCTCTCTCCCTAACCTCCCCTCTCCCTCTAACCTCCCCTCTCCCCCACCTCCTCTCCCCCTAACCTCCCCTCTCCCTGACCTCCCCTCTCCCTTACCCCCCCTCTCCCTAACCTCCTCTCCCCCTCCTCTCCTCTCCCCCTAACCTCCTCTCTCCCTGACCTCCCCTCTCCCTAACCTCCCCTCCCCCCCTCCTCCCCTCTCGTGCCCTTCCCCTCTTCCCCATGCTCTCCTCCTCCACCCTGTCCTCCACCCTCACCCTCCCGCTCTCCCCCATGCCCTCCCCCCCCACTCCTGCCCTATCCCCAAACTGCCCTCTCCCGCACCTCCGCTTTCTCCGTATCCTCTCTCCCCTGCCTCCCTTCTGCCCCACCTCCCTGGTCCTCCAGACTCTCTCCTACATCTCCTTTCCCCCACACACTCCCCACCTCCCATCTCCCCCATGCTCTTCTGCTTCACCTCTTCCCGACCTGCCCTTTCCCACAACTCTCCCTTACCTCCCCTCTCCACCACCTCCAACTTACTCTTAAACTACAGGCAATCCTCAAATAGCTGAGAGGATAAAATCCCTGTGGCTTATCACAGATATTGGAGTCAAGTAGGATAATGATCTTTGGTGACACGCTCTGTTTCTTGTTTTGAGGTGGTAATGTTTAGTGCTTCTAGACATCAAAATGCCTTTCTGACCATTGCGGGACAGATCAGCTTAAATAGTTGGCGTGGGTATTGTCGGCAAAATAACTAAAACAAAGATGTTTTGGTTTTCCAAACAATCGATTCATTTGAATTTCTTTAGGGAATATGTCGCCGAAAGTTGCGTTAATACGACGTGTAGCTTGCTCGCTCTAGCAAGGGAAAATAAATAAATAAAATAAAGACGGTGTTGAATTGGAGGTTCTCATGAAGAAAAATCACGCTTGATCCACTTAATCCTCTCTTTTAAGCCGCTTGACTCTTAATTCTCCCTCTCTCTCCGTGTATGAAGAGGAACGCTGAATGAATGCTGTGACTTGAGCCCCGTCTTTGAACACGTGTTCGAGGAAGCAACATAAATACTGTGCTGCTGTTTTACTTCCACTATATATCTAGGGCGGTAATGACTGTCATTACTTGTAGCCGATGGTAGTCTTGGATGCACATGGGTCTGTGTGTGTGTGTGAGAGAGAGAGAGAGATAAAGAGAGTCTGATGGGCCGTGCTCACTCTCTCTAAGAAAAAAAACAACCATTTCCGAACTGGATTATTGTCAACTAGAATATCACTAATCCTAATGGACGCTGCTCATTGCTGCAAAATACCAAAATAAAAAACGACAGTGGCTTGTCTGTCGCTTGTGTTAGGGATGTTTTAATTTGAGTAATTTCTTAAATTTCTTTATTTGTACGATATTATATGTATGTACCCAACCGAATGTAGGAGATTTCTCCCCCCTCCCTTCCGCCACAGAGCGCACCTTGCCTCTTGAGGGCCACAGTGCGGCTACGTATGGATTGTGTTCTTTTGAAAGACAATCAAAGCAAAAAAAGAATAGGGTCAGGGTGGACACAATGGGACTCATTGATGGAAACGCTTTTAAAGGTAATCCATCTCTCAGCCTATAGGAGACAAGCACACAATACCCAGCGCTGATAACGCCACGGTGTGGTGCAATGGCACTGTCACACACACACACACACACACACACACACACACACACACACACACACACACACACACACACACACACACACACACCTGTCCCCATCTTTTTGGCATCCTTTGGTTCCTCCCTCCTCTCTCCCCTCCCCTCCTCTCCTGCCTCCCTCCGAGACACAGAGGAGAACAGCTTTCTATAGTGAGTGCAGAGCGAAGGAAAGCGAAGACTCCAATTGGCTGATCTGTGAGGAGTGGATGGGCGCGGAGAGAGAGAGAGCCAGAGAGAGACGGATAGTGAGAGAGAGATAGAGAGAGAACGAGAGAGACGGAGAGAGAGAGAGAGGCTTAAGAAGAATGTTTTCAGTCTCTCCCCGGTCACATCGTGTGTTAGAGATGAGGCACAGACAAAGAGTAGGAGAAGAGAAACATTGCTGAATAATAAACCTGAGGAATTCTTATGGATTTTTTTTCTCTTTCTGGACCGGTGTTTGAGGGAGACTAAAGGATAACTTCTACTGAACACACGCTGGTGGATTGCCTCTCTCTCTGTGATCAGGGACTGGGATTAATTGCACATCTAAAGTCCTTTGAACCAGCGGCAACACTCTCACAACGACCCGGATCTGCTATACAAGACCACCAGTGGTTTGGAAACAGCCAGGCTGAAACTAACTTCTGTCTGATTGAACCGCGTGGCGTTCGCTCGTCCCTCTCCACCCAACGCATGGGGCTGGGCTACCAAGGACGGGGCGCTGCTGCTGCCGCTGCTGCTGGTGGACTATAGATGTGTGTCCCCCCTCCTCCTCCTCCTCCTCTTCCTCGTCCTTCTCCTCCTCCTCCTGGCAGTAGTCTCTCCTCAGCGTTCGGGCCCCTGGGTTACCCCCCCGGTGATGGTGTGAGCAGCGGGTGGACAGTGGACCACCTCCACCCTCTCCTGGGTCATCGTCATGCCCGTGATGAAGGGGCTCCTGGCCCCGCAGAACACCTTCCTGGACACCATCGCCACGCGCTTCGACGGCACCCGTAAGTACGCAGCCCCCTGCCCCCCGACCAGATCACCCACCCACCCACCCCGCCACGCCTCTCTTGTATTCGGGTCCAAGCGTCAGCCCAGGTTTTTTTAGTTTTCGTACGATATCTCGGATCGATTGGGGTCCATTCCCGAGTTACTTTAGGAGAGCTTATTTCGATACAGTTGGATGTAATGTTAAAAACGATCCCATTAAAAACTAATATGAGCAAATACAGATTATAACGTAAACCTACAAAACAAGGTTCTGTAAGGACAAGCCAGATAGAACCAGCATCATGTTTGTGTTGCCTTTGCCTCATCCCCGCCACAAAGACTAGCCACCCTAAACCCTGTTTACAACGCTTTAAAACTAGATTCATACATTGCAAATACAACCCGTCAAATATGATTATTTCTTCATTGAAACCTCGCTTGAGAGAGCTGCCTATCGCCGCTCCGATGTCTCGTTCCACCACATCCCACCGCGTTTGTCTCTCCCTTTCAGACTCTTGTTATTTCGCAGGCCGACTGTTAGTTTTAAACATGGCCATTAAGCCGCTGTCTGTGAGCGCTGTGTGTCTTTGTTTTGAAACCTGTTGCTCTCCCGCGGGAGGAGCCTTCTATACCGGTGCCAGGGGACCGCTGTGTTTGTGAGCGTGTTGGTTCTGCCCATTCTCCCCTCCCCGAAGCATGCCTCAAACCAGCCCGGCGCTGCACCTCCGATCCTCTCACTACGATGCGTTATGTAGGGGTGGGAGGGTCATTGTTCTGCTTGTAATTCCAGCTAATGCTAGAAGGACCTCTACCAGAGGTTCACCACACACATTTTGTGGGGCGGCTGTGAATTGAATTCAGCTATGGTTTAATTAATCTGTGAATGTCATTTATTGAATTGAATCAGCTCATCAATCTGATGTAGTTCTAGCAATATTACTGGGTTGAGAAGTTTAGTACTGGGTTAACTAGGTTAGTACTGGGTTAACTAGTTGAGTACTGGGTGAACTGGTTGCTTCTGGGTTAGTACTGGGCTAACAAGTTTAGTAAACTAAGTAAATATTGGGTTAACTGGGTTATATTTGGGGTTAATTAGTTGAGTACTGGGTTAGTTTAGTACTCAGTTTACTAGTTGATAAAAGGGTTAAATGATTATTTGTGGGCTATAACTGGGTTAACTTGGATAAGTTCTGGGATAACTAGGTTAGTACTGGATTAGTATTGGGTTAACTAGTTTAGTACTGGGTTAACTGGTTTCTACTTATGGCCCATCAAGCTGCCCGTTTCCCCCTTCCAGTAGTGTCAAGCCTACTGGGTTAGTGTTTAGTACTGGGTTGATTAGTACTCTGTTGATGCCTTGGCCTGCTACGGTTTGACTACTGTGTTGAATGGGTTTCATAATGTGTTAGCTGGGTTTCATACTGTGTGAACTACGTTTAGTACGGGGTTAACTGGCTACCATAACAGAATCCAACCAAATATTCAAATCAAAGCAGAGTGATGGTGAAGAGTTGATGCGTCCCGGCCTGCTTTGGTTCCCCTCCAGGCGCTCTTCATGTTGACGATTAAGCCAGGCTTTCCACGGCGGTGGCCTTGTGGTCGGGGTCAGGAGACGCCAGCCGCTACGAGCATGACTCGTGCATTAGAAGAATCTGCCAATTATTTTGCTCCCCTCCCGAGCCGATTTGAAAAGTACCACCAAGCTTCAGCTTTCGAGGAAAAGAAAAACGGTGGCGAGCTGCCCGCATCTTTAAATAGCATCCTCCCGTTGCCGCGGAGACAGGTCCCGCCACATGCGATGGACAAGGCTGAAACGTTTGGGGCGTTCGAGAGAGAGAGACGGAATCACTTGGCCCCGTCAACCAATCGTTACGGACTAGACTTTTTCGTGCATGTGCAGCTGCGCTATTGTTTTGTAGAAGGAAACGCGTGAATGGACCGAATCCGGCCGTTTAAAGAGAATTCTTTGGTTGAATTGTTTCTGAGGCTGGGATTTGTTGACAGCACACTTATAGAAACATTGTCAACACTTTAGAGACAGAGCTGTCTTTTTGCTTTGTGGGGAACTATCCATCAATAGCTTTAAATCCAGCAGTTTTCCTCTTCGTTGATGCTTTATTCCTTCAGTCTTGACACAGATGTTGACTTTCTGTATTATGTGTATTTGAGCTGTCTCTTTTAATTTCAAATGAAGACTATAAAAATATACTTTTCACACACAAAATCTCACATCAAATTGAAAAACGACTTGCCTATTTGACAGATCCGAAGTATAGTATTTAATAAATACTACTACTGTTACTTCTACTTAACATGGAAACTGTGTATTATTTTATGAGACAATATCCAATACATTCATATACAAGCTATTGAAGTATAGTATTAGCTCGATATAAGGTGTTCCTGGTCCCCATGAGCCAATAAGATTCAACGTGGATCCAATGTAAAGTCACGATTAAAGTTAACACAGGCTACAATCAACATGGATGAGTTATTATAAATAGATTATTGAAATGGTGAAAGAAAGATGTACATGACGATTGTAATTTAATTATTTACATGCAGTACAAAGTTGAATCAGTTGTGTTGACTGGATTGACGACACTATGCTAAACAACATGAGGACCACTTAATAACACCATTCAAATAATAGATAACAGACAACACAGTGCCTTAGATGACAGCAGACAGATATGTTTACGTGGGAGAAACAAGCCCTCTCTTTCCTCTCCATTAGGCTACAAGGCGAGGAGAGAACATGAGGGAAATGGTTGAGTGTTTAGCTCTAGGCAAAATCTGTGTTTCTGCTATGTTGTCTTTGTGTGTGTGTGTGTGTGTGTGTGTGTGTGTGTGTGTGTGTGTGTGTGTGTGTGTGTGTGTGTGTGTGTGTGTGTGTGTGTGTGTGTGTGTGTGTGTGTGTGTGTGTTTCACATTCATAACAATGCTCCATAAACTGCTGAAAGGCAGCATTTTTTCCCAGTTCCCCCACTGAAAGGTCAGAGTTCACGTGCGTCCGTGGTCAGCACATATGGTGTTGACGTACATTCAGTTATTTCTTTTTCAGTTGACCTTTCCCTGACTTTTACTGTCTGGGCGTGTGCAAGTATTTGAATTAGAACATCTGACATCAGCCCCCCCCCCAACACTGCAGCCCCCCGACTCCTTAAGCACAACCTAAGGCTAAGGGGCCCGATGGTGGTGGGTGAGGGGTCTGGCGTGTGTGTGTGTGTGTGTGTGTGTGTGTGTGTGTGTGTGTGTGTGTGTGTGTGTGTGTGTGTGTGTGTGTGTGTGTGTGTGTGTGTGTGTGTGTGTGTGTGTGTGTGTGTGTGTGTGTGTGTGTGTGTGTGTGTGTGCACCTGCCAGAAGGCTTTGTTAACTCTGCGCTGAATGTCCCGATGGAGACAGAGAGAGTGGGGGAGGCAGGAGGATGGAAGAGAGGGGAGGAGGAGGGGGAGACGGAGGAGGGAGAAGCCATTGTATGCCTCTCTTTCAGCTAATTGGCTTTCTTAAGGCCAGGGGAAATGTATCCATCTGTCTGTCTGTACTATATGTAGTTTGTTTGTATATCTCTGTATGATTATTTCTTTCATACAATGCCAGTGAAAGAATATATATGATCTTCCAGATAGGGAAGACAAGTTATTTTAGACTTATTTTTTTGTGTTTACATCCCGACAGCAATCAATCAATCAAATGCTTTGATGAAAAAAAAAACAATAATCCAGGATCCGTGTCTGTTGAAGGCCTGTCATAAACCCGCCCAATATATCAGTCGGTACAGAATTTAATCGTTTGATTGGTTCCCGGTCTTTCTCCCTACCCACCCCTACCCATCCCTACCTGCACCTGCCCGTGCACTTAGTGTGCATCACCCGAGTCTTCCACAAGAATAGGCAGACCTATGGCTCACGCTAGGGAGCTGGTCACATTAGGGGTGGCTTTGGAGGCAGGCCTGATGGGGTGGGCGTTTTTCAGTTGAATACTTTTCTAAAACTAGCCTACTCTGGCTGGTGTCTCAAAAATGGCCGACCCCAGCATTAAGACTGCAACATCTCAACTCAAACCTGCTGCAGGTTGCAGATTTAAGAGCTACATATATTCGTGTCATTTGTCAAAAGTGGCAAAGCGAGCCGGCGGCTATTAATGAGTGGGCGTTTCATCATGCGTCCTATTTGTCTTGTGTGGGTGGCAGCTAGCATCTTTTCTATCTTGCATAGTTGGGAGCTTGCGGCATTAGTCTAGCAAGTCTTCTTTTTTTTTTTCTGTCGTGTGAAATAGGTCCATATGTTACATGGGGCCGGATCCTACGAGCTGCCATTCCCTCAGTCACAGTGTGCTATCTCAGTCACAGCTCCAAGGTACAGCCTTCCATGTTGAACGCCGGCCCACACCTCATGTTTACCGGCTGGCCAAAATGTGCTCTTTAAACGACACCCCTCTGAAGGAAGCTTCCGACAGGGCTCAGGCAAGCTACTGATGGCTGTGCTGGGTGCTGTCTCATTCAGCTGAATGAAATGGCTATAAGAGGTTTCCAGTGATTTATGCCCTCAAAATAATTTCCAGGAGAGGTCAGAGCCTCTGGCTCCCAAGCGAGAGGGGCTCGCTGGCTGGGTTCACCGACGAGGCAGAGCGCGGTGGTGTCTGGAGGTGTCGGGTTGGTGATTAGTTGTTGAAGATAATGAGCGAGGAAGAGGGGGAGAGCATGCTCACGAAAACATTCACTGTGCTCTGGAGGTTTGCCTCGTGTAATTGTGTAGATGTAGTCGTTTACTCGGAGAAGAGACAATGACACACCACTGGAAGTTATCCGATTGGATGCAGGTGTGGTAATTACACCGGGCTCAGTTCCTGCAGCAGAAGGGCTAACCCTCCTCAGTGTCGTGGGTACCTCTCCAATAAATACAGTCCCAGGGTGGAGGTGTGACTTTTTTGACATGCCTTGAGTCAGATGTCCCTCTCTGAGCCTCGCCCAAAAAGGTTTTTCCATCTCAGAGATTCTTCATCTGTTTTTATCCCAGGGGTAATATCGATATCGTTACTTTGCTTTGTTTGTTGTCATATCTTATTTAAATCTGGCCCTGTGAAGCGCTACAGCTATAGAGCTATTCTGCACTCCTGGCGTTGTTGTTTTTAACTCGGTTGTGATGCAGTTTGACTTTTGTGCAGCTTCTTCATTTCGATTTTGTGTGCCTTGATTGCAATCGTTTAGAGTAAAAGCCTCTGCAGAAACGACTAAATGTAAATGTAACTGTGCTATACAAATATTTTTTCTTGACACATAGATATGTTGGGAGGTGCTAAGAGTTGTTTCCTTACAGGTGTTTGTGTTGCTATGCTGGCCTTATCTCAGATGTATCGCTGTACGTACCCTTGGCCTAGTTCAGGGACCCATTTATTGATGCTGGGTTCACAAAGTGTCTATTCTGGGCAAATATTATGTAACCCAGAACTTCACCACTGCCTATGGAACCGAACAAAACCCCAAAATACATGAGGTTAACTACAAGAGGAACAGTTACCTCACAGTTTCTTCAGTGTCTTCTAAGCCTGCCACAATGATTTCCAAAGGTTGGATTTGACAGCCCACATTTTACACCGCCTGTCACAGTTCCGGAAACAAACCTCTTTCACAACGACCTCCTCCCGGCACGCAGTCCCAAAGTTCCTCTTCCGTGTGTACGTCAGGAGTCTGAAACCAAACTCTTTTTTCTGAGCGGCAACAAAGAGTTTGTTTATTTTCTGACTGACAGGAAACGCCGTCTGTCTGATGTGGCGCGTCGTGTGATGGTTTGGTTTCTCCGTCTGCTGCACCCGCGCCCACGATTGGTGGTTAGGGGGAGGGGGGAGGGGGGAGGGGGGGTGTCTGTCACCCCGACGGGCGTTCCCCGCGGAGGGGTGTTCTGTCGAGGGCTACTAATTAGCGCGGCGCTGGTTGCCCAGAGATCCCCGGGGAAACAGCACAACCTTCGGCAGCACATCTCACACCAGTCTGCTCCAGAACTGGGTTCTGGTCGCTTGTATGCTGGTCTTATGGTTGCTGATTGAACGGGGTTGATGGATCCATTAATGGATGGAGGGATGAATCAAGTGTAGATGAACGGGTGCATGAATGAATGGATAGATAGAGATGAATTTTAGATGGTGGGATGTGGAGATTAATGAATGAAGAGCTACCTGCAAACAGCAGAACCGACGCTAGCGGATTTCAGACGAGTCTGACTCTCCAACTCAACTGCTGGATGGACGCTATCCACATGATGAGGCTGAAGTTGGTCCACTGCCCAGGATACATGTATACATTACATGTATTCTGCTATGCTATCTGAGTGTTTTCAGGGGGAATTTTTACTATAAAGCTTATGCTTTACATTGTGTCAAATGGGTATAATGGGTTCGCTAGGGCTTCGACTATATGTGGTTAGTTGGTGTCTAGTTCTGTGTACAGTGGTCCCATAAATGATAGGTTGATATGAGACAACTGTCAAGCAAACTCGTGCTCACTGGTCTTCTGAGATACTGTTTCTAAATTGACGTTTTCTGTCCTTTGCTGAAGAACTGTCCATGGTCCTGAAAACAAGCACCGCTATGTTAGCATTTACACACACAAAGTTAGTAAATGTCACTACTTTAGCTGTTAATATCATGCTTGCTTACAACTAGCTAATATATACATAATATCCTGCTAGCTTTTATAAAGCAAATATAATGTTTGCTAATTTATAGCTGATATATTGTACTAATACTTAATGTACGCACTTATTGTATGTTGGACGTCCTGGCACTTAAAAATAGCACTTAGCATTATGTAGCATCTTATCCTAGCTATCTTTGTTGTATACGGGGAATTTGTTAACCTAGCAGTTGTAAGTCTCTTTGGATAAAAGCGTCTTCTAAATGCCCTATATACTAAATGTCAATGTTATAGCAAATACCATTCTCACTCATATATAAATAATGCTAGCAAGTATGTAGCTAATATCCTGCTAGCTAGTGTCCTTCCTTCCACAAGAGCAACACAAAAACAACCTCCTCCTTCCCTTTACTCCCCCTCCTCTTCCAGACAGCAACTTCCTGCTGGGCAACGCCCAGGGCCACCGTGGCTACCCCATCGTGTACTGCTCCGACGGCTTCTGCGAGCTGACGGGGTACGCCCGCACGGAGGTGATGCAGAAGAACTGCAGCTGCCGCTTCCTGTACGGCGGTGACACCAGCGAGCTGGTGGCCCAGCAGATGGAGAAGGCCCTGGAGGGACGGGAGGAGTACCAGACGGAGGTCCACTTCTACCGCAAGAACGGTACCACCGGGCAGGGGGGAGAGGGGTGGGGGGGAGAAGGGGTCGAGGGGGAGAGGGAGAGGGGATGAAGAGGGGAGGGGGGAGAAGGGGTGGAGGGGGGAGAAGGGGTCGAGGGGGGAGAAGGGGTGGAGGGATGGGTGGATGATGGATGAATGGATGTAGGGCTGGGCGATATGGACAAAATCTTATGTCACGATATGAGTAATTTTATATCATGATATGGATATATATCACAATATGGAATTTTTGAAGTAAATTAAAATAATAAATGGCTTAAAATAACCATACTTCACATTTGATCAGTTTTTTCTTTTATTTTGAACTTGAATTTCCATGCTTACAAAGGAGTAAGTAGCGAACAATCTGTCATTAACCGCAGTGTCATATAGTGCAAACATCTTGTAAACATTGAACTGTTTTTTCAATACAAATAACATTTTTTTTAAAGGTGTGCTTCACACCTGCCTGGCTGTCAGTCAGTGCAGTGTAATATAAAATAAAAATCACAGCATCACACAAATATTTGAAATACTAATTATACACTTAGCTGGTGGTAAAAATAGAACTGTTTCTTCAATACAAATGAGATTTTTTTTCAAGTTAACAGGTGAGTCTCACACCTGCCTTGCTTCAGTCAGTGCAGTGCAATATAATTTTTTTATTTTATTTTATTTATTTTTTTCTCTCTCGGTATAAACGATATGGCCAAATCTCTCCCGGTAGACACTTTCATATCGTCCACGGTATGATATCGTCATATCGCCCAGCCCTAAATGGATGAATGGTTGAGTTGGAAGGATGGAGATGGATCGATTGATAAAAGATAGGAGGTTCACACTCATTCAACCCATGATGAGTGAGTGAGTGAGTGAATGAATGAGTGGATGGATGGGTGGATGGCTAAATGCATGATGGATGGCTAGACGCATGCTGGGTGGATGGATGGATGGATTGAAGAGGTGGAAGTATGGATCAATGGATTAGATAGATTGGTTGATTAAAGATAGGAGGGTGGAAGTTGAGGGTCACCATAGTGAATGAGTGAGGGATTGAGTGGGTGGATGCTCGATGGATAGATGTGTAAATGAATCCTACAATGGATTAAGGGTTAACCCTAAATGGATAGATACATGGACGGATGATGGATGTGTGGGTGATGGGGGGGAAGGGGTGGATTCATGGCTACACAGTAACGCACACAATAAATCTCAACGTTAGAAAGATAAACTTTGCTGCAAGATATTCTTCGTCTGCGCTTTGAATTGGTTTCCAATTCAGAATAATGCGCAGGTGCTGGGATAATTTGTTCAGCATTTCTTTTTTCAAGCTGTAATTAAATCTCTTCTGTTACCAAGGAAACACGAAATGTCTTTTTCCAGTTGAATTGAGAACAATATGACTGTTTGTGTGTGTATATTTGTAAGCATGTTTTGTGTCTGTGTGCGTCTCTGTGTGTCTGGGTCAATGCACTGGCTGAGACACGCATACAAACACACACACACACACACACACACACACACACACACACACACACACACACACACACACACACACACACACACACACACACACACACACACACACACACCGACAAATACACACGCACAAACACAGTATTTTCACATGCTGTACTGTCGTGCTGACAGCTTAACCAAACACTGAGCTGTTGTGCAATAAAGCAGGGCAGGGCAGCCTTGTGGTCTGGATGTTTGAACGACAGTTTCGGGGTTGGAACCATTGGTGGACCATTGGGGCCCCCAACATGTTGTCCATTGGGAGCCCCTCTGTGTTGCTAATTACACAGAGATCTGTAGCAGCACCCCGTGGGTGAGAGTTATAATGATGGTGCTTTTATCGTCTTCATTAGACCTTTTCCCGTTCCCGGAGAGAGAGAGAGAGAGTTTCAGAAGCACACCAGGCTGTCAGAGGAGGATAAATAGAGGAGAACAGAGATGTTAGGGCTACTGTTACCAGCTCAATGCAAGTTCATCTCCAGCACTGCGCCAAACATCTGCTGTGAAGACCGCTGGAGGAAACCTGCTGAACATTGAGGCAGACTTAATCTTCATCTTTGGTTTCTATATTGGTTTGGTTCGTCGCTCTTCCGGGATGCCTTTCCTTATTTCTTGATTTTGTTCTTTTTCTTTTCCTTCCTCTGATGCGTCCGTCTGTTCTTCAGTTCTATTTCTGAATTGTTTTTGTTTGTTTGGTCGTTTTTTCCATCCTGCTGTGTTTATTTGGACCTTTCTTCCTTTATTCTACTTCTTCTCTCTCTCTCTCACTCACTCACTCACTCACTCACTCACTCACTCACACACACACACACACACACACACACACACACACACACACACACACACACACACACACACACACACACACACACTCTCTTACTCTCTCACACACACACATCTGGCCCTCTGGTTGAAGGGCCCTGCTAATGAGAGACGGGGCCCCGGCCCTTGGTCTGCGGCGTCCCCGTCTCGCCCTCCTTTTATCTGAGTGCTGGAGCACCGTGGAGAGGCAGAGAGCTGCCCCTCCTCCTCTTCACGCTCCCTCTCTGGGACACAGCCCCACCCCGCTGGACGGGCCGATGGACGGACTGATGGACTGGTTGAAGCATGGGTGTATGGGTGGGTGGATGAAGCTGGACGCATGGATGGATGGATGGATGGATAAAAAACGACGGATGACTGAAGTAATGAATGATTGAATAGATTAGTGAATATTTCATGATGAATGGGAAGATGAATGATGAATGGGTAGATAGATAGATGAATGGATAAATTAGATAAATGATCAGAAAGATTGATTGACAGATGGATAAGTTGAAGGAAGGATGGATATTTGGTTGCATGCTTCAATTATGATCATGGATGGATGGACTGATGAATGGCCGGGCCTGTCTCCACTGTCCTGTCTGTCCTCACTGTCCTATCTGTCTACACTGTCTTCACTGTCCTCACTGTCCAGTCTTTCTCTACTGTCCTGTCTGTCCTAACTGTCCCTGTCTGTCTTCACTGACTGGGCCTGTCTCCACTCTCCTGACTGTCTTCACTGTTGTGTCTGTCTCCACCATCATGTCCGTCTTCAATGTCCTGTCTGTCTCCACTCTCCTGACTGTCTTCACTGTTGTGTCTGTCTTCACTGTCCTGTCAGTCCTCACTGTCCTGTCTGTCCTCACTGTCCTGTCTGTCCTCACTGTCCTATCTGTCCTGTCTGTCCTCACTGTCCTGTCTGTCCTCACTGTCCTGTCTGTCTTCACTGTCCTGTCTGTCCTCACTGTCCTTTCTGTCTTCACTGTCCTGTCTGTCCTCACTGTCCTGTCTGTCCTCACTGTCCCTGTCTGTCCTCCCTGTCCCTGTCTGTCCTCACTGTCCTGTCTGTCCTCACTGTCCTGTCTGTCCTCACTGTCCCTGTCTGTCCTCACTGTCCCTGTCTGTCCTCACTGTCCTGTCTGTCCTCACTGTCCTGTCTGTCTCCACTGTCCTGTCTTTCCTCACTGTCCTGTCTGTCCTCACTGTCCTGTCTGTCCTCAGTGTCCTGTCTGTCTATACTGTCTTTAATATGTGGCTCATGACTGATGGATAGATGAGGATGTATGGCTGCCTGGCTGGCTGCCGGGTGGCTCTCTGTCGCCGCTCCACAGTCACCACGTTTCATCTTAACTGTGTGCCTGTGAAGCCCTTTGAGACCGCCGCCGCTTTAAAGGCCTTTGAAGAACCGCCCGATGTGAAATGCTACCAAGTCAGAGCGACCTGGAATGTGTTTTCTCAGTAGATTGCCGCTGGGAAATTTGTATCTGGCGAAAATGACCCCGGGAGTCTACTGCAAAGGATCTGGTTGAAAGGCTCAACGTGAAGATTTAAACTTCATTAAAGACCCCAGGTTGATTCCTTACTTAATAATGATACGAATGAGTTACACAGCGCCTCTCTACATACTGAAGACACTTTAAATAATAAGAAACAAAACATAATAATAAAGAAATTGTCACATTAAAACATTTGAAAGCCAAAAGTGTGTGTGTGTGTGTGTGTGTGTGTGTGTGTGTGTGTGTCTGTGTGTGTGTGTGTGTGTGTGTGTGTGTGTGTGTGTGTGTGTGTGTGTGTGTGTGTGTGTGTGTGTGTGTGTGTGTGTGTGTGTGTGTTCCATGATGCTTTAAGAGAGAGGCGAGAGTCATGGACCTTGACCTTGTTCTAATTCGATGTTTCTATGGTCTGAGCAACAGCAAGGGTTCTCTGTGTGATTGCCCTTCACGCTGAAGGTTACCTATCTCCCATCTGTATGTAGCGAGCACTGAGAATCAGAAAAGTACTTTGATGGGCTGTTTATGGGAGTATCCAAAGAAACAAAAATACATATATTAAATTGAATGACCCAATTTGGTTTGCTTGGTTATTTATGTCTAGAGGAGCTTGTACACAACAACAGATCAAAACCCTGGACTTTAGACTCGTTCAGGCCAGGAAGAAAGTGCTGGAAGAAAGTGGAGCTCTTAGCCGACCTTGGTCTAGAGCAGTGGTTCTCAAACTTTTTCGGTAACCCCACACTTTGGACAAGGGCGAATTTTCATCGCCCAAACACGCAAAGCTTAACATTTTCAAATGTATTGAAGTAACATCAAGTAACATCATTGTTGTATCTATATTCTAATTCAATAACATCAAATAACAGCAAGTTCAACAATAGAGAAAATAAAAGTGCCACTTTGCAATTTTTGTCACAAAAGTATCCATGTTGTGTTATCGTCAACACCAGCCTGCTCACCATCCCCGCGAAAGTTTGTTCCGTTATAATTGACCCTTCGCTAAGCCCCGTCCCCCTTAGTTACTGTTGCTATGTCTGTCAAGCCTACGCTCCTACCATAAGAAATATGGAGTTTTCAGTAACCGCCTTTACATGGACACTTCTGGTCTGATAAGTAGTGGAAGAACAGCTCAATCGGAATAAAAAAATATCATATCTACCTCTATTCCGATTAGAAATCTAATCGGATCAGAAATTTCCATGTAAACGCGGCTAGGGAAATTTCCTCCCGTTTGTCGCCCCCCACCTGTCACGTCTCTATACCAGTGGGGCGCGCCCCACACTTTGAGAACCACTGGTCTACAGCAAATTCAGTTGGTCTGTTTGGACCCAACCAAACAGAAAACAGAAAACCAAACGGTGATCCTTTTGACACCTGTGTTCATTGTCAGGCTGAGGTCCACCTCCAGCTGCCGCTGGGTAATTAGGATCTGCCGAAAACGACCCCGGGAGTCTACTGCAAAGGATCTGGTTGAAAGGCTCAATGTTAAGATTTAAACTTCAATAAAGACCCAAGGTTGATTCACAACTCACAATGGACCGGGACCCACAATGTGGGTCCCGGAGTCCCAGACCCACATTGTGGGTCCCGGAGTCCCAGACCATACTTGATGAAATGAGAGTGAGGCGTACATTTCCAGGGGAAAAGTCTCTAATTGGCAAGAGTTTATGGACTTTGAAAGCAGTGACTGTAGATACAGCTTAGAGTGTGCTGTAATGTTAATGCATGTGTATTTGTTGTGTTGTTTTTCTACAGTAAAGCTGCTGTCGGTATGATTTGAAAATTGCAAAGAGAGAGCGCAGAAAAGAGTTGAAGATTTTGGAAAGAAACATCTTCCCTCTCCGCCCCCTCACTCCCTAGGTTTCACAACCGTTGAGAAGAGTCCTTCAACCCCCTGTGGTGGACAATGATTAAAGTGGCTGTGCGGATATGATTGACAGGAAAGATCTGACCATTTCTGATTAGATTCCCTGAAACCATCTCATCAGAGACGGTCAGAACTCGGTGAGAAAATAATCAGGAGCGTTAAAAATCGACAGAGAGCCTTTCACTCACTGACGGATGGTGACGGCATTTCAAGCGAGCTACCCTTTAATAACAGCTATTAAAGGTGCTATAGGATTTTTTAAGAGCTATGTAATTTGTTTGAAATAGCCAAGCTATCCATCAGCTATTAAGGATTGAAAATAGCTTGAGCATGAGGTAACTCCGACTTCAGACCACCCCCATGTCAATCCTGACCAAGCTCTTCCTTGATTGGTTGGGGTAATCCATCTTGCCTTTCCACCACAGGTTGTGAACGCAACACTTCTCACTCGCGGGAGGTAGGGAAGTGGGGACATTTGGTATAGTCTGATTATGTTTCAAAATGTACCGCTATTTGCGCTTTGCTACTATCAGATCTTACCTGAACCACCTTTTCAAAAGATCTCAAATGTTATTGGAAAATGATGGTTGTTACCCTGCTGGTCTCTCCGGCCGGTCTCTCCTGCAGGCACGGCCTTCTGGTGCCTGCTGGACATCGTGCCCATCAAGAACGAGAAGGGGGAGATGGTGCTGTTTCTCTTCTCCTTCAAGGACATCAACGACACCTACGGGAAGGCCCACCACAGCAGCAGGAAAGAAGGTGAACCTCTCCCTCCTCTCCCAACCCTCGGGGAGTGATTCACGACGGCGCGGCGCGGCCTCTCCCGCGCTCCCAGCGCTCCAGTTTGTCACTGTCACGTTCTACCTGGCGGCCGGGTTGAAACTCGGGGCCTCTGATTGGCCGCCGAGAACCAGATCCGCTCCTCTGCATGGGCAAATGTGATTTAGATTTAGATGGTAGCCACGGAGCGGAACCGTTCTGCCGCTGGGTCTGTTCCCTGGCTGTCTACTGGGGGATGGGAGCGCAAACACAGGTGTCTCTCAGAGCACTGACTATGGGTCTGCTGCTTCTATGCACCAGGGCTAGGGTAGTAGACTCCTCTGGTGGAGGTAAGTCTACTGCCCTGTCCTGGTACATCAAATCAGTATTAACAATTAGTGTTATCCGAGATCACAATAGTTCTATGTCGCCTTATGGGCTTGACGAGCCTATAGGGGGAAGGTTAGACGTGATTTTCCTATGATGACGCACGCCTCTGTGAAAAGGGTCCATAAACCAGTTCATTTTTGTTTTTGTTGATATTTCAAGAGTAGGGGCAACGGTGTGATGTTCAAGCCTCTTAGTTATGTTTAAGGGATGTAGGATAACCTACATTAGATTTTTATGTTTCCCTACTGTGCAAATCGTAGCTGAGGGAAGGTATCGTATAAGCCAAAAGAGTTCAACTGTGATTTATGAAGTTGTCACAAAGTTCCCTCCACAAATACACCAGTTTCCCTCAATGTCATTAGTTGCATTTTCAGTGGGTTGCCCCTGGCAACCCAGGGGTACTGTAAAATATAAAAAAAATATAAAAAATATGTAAAATATAAAATAAAAAAATGTACTGTAAAATATAATTTATATATATAAATAAACCTATATGCAAAAAATAACATCCATATAAAGACCAGAGTGACTGGCCAGAATGACATTGCTTGGATTTAGTTTTAACCCACCAGGTGAACTACCATGGAGTTTTAGTCATTAATTAACGATCATTTTAGTTTATGACGCAAAGTCCCTACATTTACCTCTGCTCCTCTCTCTCTCCGGTTGCCGGGGACGCTCGGCGGCGATGAAATCACCAGTGTCGGAGGACAGCAGGAGGCGGAGCCGGAAGAGCAGCTCCCACTTCAGCGAGGCGCGTAAGCGGGGTCACACCGTGCTCCACCACCTCACTAGCCACTTCTCCCGCCGCAGTCGCGCCGACGTCAACCTCGCCAACGTGAGTAGCCGGAAGGACGCACTACCTGTCATGCATTGCTTTCCTCAACCGCCTGAGCAACCTGAACTCCCCGCTTTTCTCCTGCCAACCCACCACTTTGCCCGTAGCTACTCATCACCCGATGCTGATGAGTAGCAGTTATCAGCGTGTATTCCCATGATGCACTGCTACCCGTCCCAACATGAGTACATATGAGGATGTACTCCGGTCATGCTTTGCGTGCCAAACACCTCATTCCCCCCTCGCTCCGATCAGAACGGTGTTGAGTACCAGCAGTGAGGACATATTCCCATGATGCATTGCACCCCGGCTACTATGAGTACCTATGAGGACGTACGCCCATCATGTATTGCTTTCCCAAACCCTACATACCCCTCCTCTCCGACCACTTTGGCTAGAATGCTGACTTGATGAGGCCAAGCTATGATTGCTTTCCCAAGAGCAATGCATCATGGGGATTTTCACCAGAGTTTCACCATCGGCGATTGGTTGGTGACAAGTAAGGGACGGGGCTCTCGATGGGGCATCTGATTGGACACTTTATTGTGTGATGTCACCAAAAGGTTGATTTTGACATTTCTGGAAATGGCATTCTGACACGACTCCAGGGGCTTAAAAAATTAAAAGGAGAAGGATTCAAGTAGTGTCTACATTTCTCTTTCTTAGTGCATGAGGGGACCACAGCGAGGGCATTCATATTTTACTTCAGTTTGTCATCAGGGTTCTGTTCTGAAAGAGGGGGAATAATCTCCTCTGAACGACCACTGCTCTGGAACTGTCCTGGTGTTCACACACAACTGGAGTCGGACAGGAAGACACAGTGAGCCGCCTGTCCCCGGAGAGCCACCGTACATGTACATGTTCTCCTTCCTCCTGCGTCGCTGACAGCTGCCTCCTAAAGGTAGACGTTTATCCCCAGAAAACACACTGTGCAACCCAGAAGCAGCCTGCCCCATGCCCGGGCGTACGTTTAAACAAACCACTATTTGTAGACACCTGACTGAAAGCGCCCACGTTGTTGTTCAGGGATGTTCAGTGGGTGGAAGGGTGGTTCAAAGACAGGCCCTGACTGCTCATGACGCCGAGCTATTGACTTAATAGAATGTGAAGCGTCGATCATAAACTTCCACCCGAGGAGATCATTTAGCTTTAGGGTCAAAGGGTCGACCTCAGAACCGACCGGACCCAAAACCAGTTTAGCCCTCCCCCTTGCCCCACATTTTCCGGCACTTCTCTTTGAAAGTGTTTGTGTTACCGTTGTCCTTGGAAACGCTCCCTTTTACTCTCTTCACCCCAGAACCAGAGCGTCTGATTGGCCGAGGTCACAACGTCTGCCTGAGTGCCATCATGTCGCACACATCGTAGATTCGTTCTTTCACAGCTTACCCACCACCATTGTTCTGATTTGAGCTGAAACTGCTGGCAATTACCGCGATGAGATCATCCCCCACTCACCACACCCCCGCTATGCTAACAAGTCAGGGGACTTTGCTATAACAACACACCTGGCTGTTGAAGTCTTCAATTTGCATATTAGCATGTTAGCATTTCAATAGGGGTGTGCATTAAGAGAGAGGGGGTTGCCTTTCCCAGAGTGCCTGGCTGGAAACTTGAAATATGGATGCTTGTTTCTGAAAGTCGGACAGAACCGAGAGTAGAGTGGTGGCTCTCAGCCAAACGGTTGCAAATGCCCAAACCAATCTCTTATTATTGGCCTAGTATGTGGACAGATTTTCGGATGCCATATTTGGCATTTTTCTGGTTTATTTTGTGGCAACACTTTACAAGAAGGGTACATAAATCACCATTAATAAACATTAGTTAATAGAGCATAAAGCCTTAGCAAACAATTAAATAACGTTTAATTAACAAGATAACTTTATCTCTAGTTAGCGTTTACTGATGGTGTTCACGTTAACTAATGTATTTATTATTTAATAGGGTTAGGGTTAAACTTAATCAAATAATGTAACCAAACAATTAATCAACTATTTATTGACTGTTAGTCAAAGGTTGTATCAGCGATTCTAGGCCAAAACATAAATGATCAAATTCATCTGCTGCCCGCCCCATAAGCAGGCCGTCCAAAAGAAAGTCTCTGTAGGCAGCTTATGCTAGGAGAACGTACCAAAAAACAAATGGTACTACCAACCACTCAAACCAAAATAAATAGAACTCCAACCATTCACCGATGAGGGGTGGGTGTTGTGGGGTTCTGCGCTGAGTTCATGATCCTTTTTACTCTATGCACGAAACACAGAAAGGAGGGGCGAGGTGGCTCTGTTTGTTTGGGCTCTTGCTTCAAAGACCAACAGACCGACGTCACCCAACATCGCTGATGCAACCTTTAATTGTTTGTTAATGCTTTTTACTGCATTGACCTATGTCAATGAATGGTTAACTATTGTAACCTTTTAGATAAAGTGTTAAAGTTGCCCCATTTTAGAAAGTTAGTGGTGCGGTCTGGCAGGCACACAGAATAATGTTAATAACTGCAATGTTTAATTCTTGAAGTGTTGTGTCAGTGTTATTGTCCTCAGGAATATAAACTGCGAGGGTGCGGAGAGACAGAGACAGACAAAGAAACAGACAGAGAAACAGACAGACAGACCGTAGATGGATGGACAACCTCTAGGCTTAGAGATTGATATGTTTAGACCAGATCTACGGGGAAACCGATGCATCACGGGGAAATAAAACCGCTGTACAGTAGCATTCATTCTGCAGAAGGCCTTTGTACAGAGCTCTACTAAACAGGCTGCCCGGCCATGAACGGACAGCTGCAGCAGACGGGGGCCAGAGTGACGGTGGTTTAGGAGGCCTCTGGTGGGCCTGAGGGGCCCGGGGCCCCTGGAGCAGGGAAGACCTCCCTACAACAGCCATGATGGCGGAGAGGCTGTCACTGTGTGTGTGTGTGTGTGTGTGTGTGTGTGTGTGTGTGTGTGTGTGTGTGTGTGTGTGTGTGTGTGTGTGTGTGTGTGTGTGTGTGTGTGTGTGTGTGTGTGTGTGTGTGTGTCTTGCAATAATGAATTTTTGGCTCTCGAGGGAATATTCTGATAAGGCAGGTTAGGTATCAATCCCTCCTTTCTGCCTCTCCTCTCTTCTTCTCCCTCCATCCATCTCTCTCTCCACTCCTCTCCTCCTTCCTCCTCTCCTCTTCTCCTCCCTCCTCTCCTCTCCTCCTCCCTCCTCTCCTCTCCTCTCATCCTCTCCTCTGAGTGTTGGCCTTTCTCTCTCTCCCCTGATCCGCTCGCTCTCCTGCTGTTGTTCCATCTCCCTCGCTTCTTCCATCTGTCATTCCAGACCGCCATCATCCGCTCCACCTTAACACCTCCTGACTTCTCTCTTTCTCTCCTCCATCCTTTCTCGCTCTCCCTCTAATTCCTCTCTTTCATTCTCCTCCTCTCCAGCTCGTGATGCTTCGTCTTTCTGTGGATATGAAGCGAGGCGCGTTTTCCCGTTCTCCCATCGTTTCCCGTTAATCCCCCCTCTCCTCCATCACCTACTGTACGTCCATCACTCAAACCCTCCATTATTTTCAATGCCAGAAGGCTCCGTCATTGACTATTCTTTCCGTTCCATTCTTTCAATTATTTCTCTCTTCATCTCTCTCTCAGTGTAGCTGTCTGACTTCCTTTTAATCTCTCTCTCTCTCTCTCTCTCTCTCTCTCTCTCTCTCTCTCTCTCTCTCTCTCTCTCTCTCTCTCGGTCTCTGTCTCTGTCTCTGTCTCTGTCTCTGTCTCTGTCTCTGACTCGGTCTCGGTCTCGGTCTCGGTCTCTGTCTCTGTCTCCCTCTCGACCTGTCAGTATGTAACTCTCATGTTACCTCGCTCTCTCTGTCTCCCCCCCCAGCCCCTGATCAGCAGCAGGTCCCTGGCAGTTGGCCTTTACTCCTCCACTGCTGATCTTTGGCTCTCTGAATAGAAGGTCTATTTGCAGGCTGAAAGAGAAGGTGCATGCTTTCCACAAAGCCCGGTTTACAGAGCCCTTCTCTTCCAGATCCACGCTCACACTAAGGGGCTGCAGCACAGATACGGAGTCACGGAGGAACAGAAGGGCGCGCTTCAGGCTGAAGATCTCTGAACCTTTCAGAATAGCCCTGCTGTCGTCACTGTTGCTTATTCCCAGCCAGCCAATCAGAAATTAGATGGGCAAAACCCAAGTGGTCAGCTGTCAACGGTCAAGTTGACAGTTGGATGCTATAAATGATTAACTACAATGATTCACTGCAGTTAGCTGTTTTCACAAATAGAAACTGGAATGTTTGTGTCAGCATATGCCGTTCATGGATGTATAATATGTTGTCACTTCAACTATACTAGATTATTTTCTCCCAGCGACTTTTGGATAGTTTTGTCAATATAGTTCAGATTAAATAGTAACTGATTGAGTATTCTTCCTTTGAAGGCATGGTCTGTGGTATTGCGGTAATATTTTTAGAAATAGCACAATAGGGTCTGTGCTAGTGTTCGTAAGTGTGGTTGAGGTCATGTGGGGCGGCCATGTGTCTCCTCACTCACATCAAGGACAAGCCTTCACAGCTGGAACACAGCTCAAAGCATGCTGGGGGATGTAGTTGGAAGCGAAGACTTTGGGGACTAACGCTCGGGCTAATGACGCAGAAAGATCAGCTGTGGTCGCGTCACATGTTCTGACACATTTGTTTCCTTCCAATCCCTGACAGGGACTGTGAGGACCGCCTGGGGGGAAGGTCAAAGGTGGGGTTGGTAGTGTGACGTCTGTGATGTAATAGACGTGACATAACCAAGCTTTTGCTGTCTCCCCCAAAACGCAGCATTACTGCGGAAATAAATGCTGATGATAAACACACATGGGGGTTTTAAGGTCGTTGCGTGATACTCACAAAACAAACGCAAAAACACTGAACTTTCCTTGAATGGTGGCACAGTAGTAGCATCCTAACACATTGGTGAGGATGAGGGCAGATTGTTACCATGAGGGCAGAGTGTTTATCATGGGGGTAGAGTATTTACCATGGGGGTAGAGTGGTTAAAATGGGGGCAGAGTGGTTAACATTGTGGTACAGTGGTCAGCATCTTATATCAGTGGTTGGCCTAATGGCATGATGAAATAGCGTTTAACATGCGGTCACTGTGATACCATGTAAACCCTCGTCTTTTGATGTGGTTTCTAGCTCGACGCCGCTCACCTCGTTCTCGAGCAAGGCACTGGTGTTCGACCTGCAGATGCCCCCAGGCTCTGGAGGATGACGATGATGTGAAGTGGCCTTCATCTTGTTAGGGCATTAGACGGAATGGGATTTCCGTGTTCTCGATTTTAATTCCTACCTTCATCATCGCAGAACAAAATGAGCAGCAGGGGAAGTTATTAAACGATTTGGAAGGAACATCGCTAATAAACAGATATTGTAAAAGCCTTTTTAGTGTCTCTCTAATAATATGAGATTGGAGAAAAGAAGTCCAAGAAAGATTAACTTATCCGATATGGTGCAGAAAATGAAGGCCTCGATTGTGACTTGATAATGGAGGCCTTTTTAAAAAACATCAAAGGTTGTAAAATCTATACATAACATAAAAAAGTTTGTCATCACAACTCAACCAATGTTGCTCATAGCGGTAACGTCTTATCGCCTCATTCACTATAGGCCTGACCTTTGACCTTTTCGGGGAGGCGGACCCTCACAGAACAGGAGGTCATCAGCATATCTTTGGCAGCATGTGACCACGTGACTGTGACCAACGAGCCGTCTCATTGGTCCCCTGGTTGATCACGGTCAGGGTAGTTAGGTGGATGAAGGTGTGATGATGTTTGATGGTGTCTGGTCACGCCTGACCTCGTCTTGAAAGTGTGTCGTCTGTGGCTGCCGCTAACTTTCTCCATCGTCCTCCGCGCGACATTTAATTGAATGCCGGTCATTTGTGGAGGCATGATTCATCACCATGTGTATTTAACCTGCACCGTCCTTTGTCGCGGGATATTAGCATTGGGCAAACTCATCTAAGCGCCACTTGACATTCACAGTGTGTTTACGCTGGCAGATTTGAGCCCTGCAATATCCATTGAATTATAATTCAGTTCAGCAGCTTTTCAGATGCATCTGAACATCTGGTCATCGGCCCTCTCGTCTATTGCGTTTGTGACAGGTCACACGCGTGCGCATGTGTGTGTTTGTGTGTGTGTGTAGATGCAGTTGTGTGTGTGTGTGTGTGTGTAGATGCAGTTGTGTGTGTGTGTGTGTGTGTGTGTGTGTGTGTGTGTGTGTGTGTGTGTGTGTGTGTGTGTGTGTGTGTGTGTGTGTGTGTGTGTGTGTGTGTGTGTGTGTGTGTGTGTGTGTGTGTGCTTATCCTATTATCCAAAAATGCAAATGGCCTCATCAACAAATATTACTCCCTCTTCTCTGCGGCTCTCTGTAAGTAGCAGAAAGGACAGAAAAACATAGGGACTGATGGACGTTTCTGAATACACTTCATAAATAGATTCTCTCTTTATCTCCCTCTTCTCTCTCCCTCACTCTCTCCCCCCTCCCTCCCCCCCTCTCTCTCCATCTCTCCTTTCCACCCCTCTTCTCTCCTCTCCCCCTTCTCTCTCCCTCTCCTCTTTCCACCCCCCTTCTCTCTCCCTTCTGCCTTCTCCCCCTCTCTCCCCCTTTCTCTCCCTCTCTCCCCCTCTCTCCCCCCTTCTCTCCCTCTCTCCCCCCTTCTCTCTCCCTCTCTCCCTTACACCCCTCTTCTCTCTTCCTCCCTCCCATCTCCTTTCTCTCCCCCTCCCTTTCCCCCTATCTCCCCCCTTCTCTCTCACTCTCTCCCTTATACCTCTCTTCTCCTGCCCCCTTCTCACTCCCTCCCTCCCTCCCTCCCCCCTCCTCTCTGTCCCCCCCCCCTCCCTCCCCCTACTCCAGAACATGTTTGAGAAGCCCTCCCTGCCCGAGTACAAGGTGGCCTCGGTGCAGAAGTCGCGGCTGATCCTGCTGCACTACAGCGTGTCCAAGGCCCTGTGGGACTGGCTCATCCTGCTGGCCACCTTCTACGTGGCCGTCACCGTGCCCTACAACGTCAGCTTCACGCCCTACGACGAGGTGGACTCCTCGGCCCGCTCCACCATCGTCAGCGACATCGCCGTGGAGATGCTCTTCATCCTAGGTGAAATTAATATTACGTTTGAATAAACCGTTCCTTTTGTTTGGTTCCGGTCCCGGAGAAATGAGTTTTGACAAGGTGGAGGTCAATGTATCACTGACACCCTTTAAGGCCCAATCCCATTTCTACCCCTTACCCCTTACCCTTACCCCTCCCCCTTGTTTTGAAGGGGTAAGGGGAAGGGGTAAGGGATGTGGCCTTTAAGGCCCAATCCCATTTCTACCCCTTACGCCTTCCCCTTACCCCTTCAAAACAAGGGGGAGGGGTAAGGGGAAGGGGTAAGGGGTAAGGGGTAGAAATGGGATTGGGCCTACATCTGCTGTTAAAATACGTTTTTTTAGGCGATCGGAAATGAATTACCAAAATACATACAACGCTTATCATTTACACCTGGCATGTGTCTCCAGTTTCCTGATATATACCGGATATTGCTCTCCCAGTGTTATGTCATTTGATAATTGGATTTTAATAACTTGCATCATTTCCCAACGAGGTGAAAAAAAAGCAAAAAAGCAGTTTCCAGAAGCTGATGATGGCAGTCCCGAGCGAAATTGCTTTATTTTCTCAATCTTCCTATTGGTAGAGTACCGTGGGACTAAGTTGTAAAACCACATGAAATATGAATGTCCCCGTGTCCCTCTTACCCTCCCGGTTTAAAGTGGAGAAGAGCGCTAAGCGGATGTAGTCACAGGCTGTTATTTCTGTACGCCTGCAGACCTTTTGTGTCAAGGACAAGCTTAGCTAGGTCCTGCTCTGAACACAGCGCTGGGCATTGTTCAGCAGGAGTGACTGTTGAATAAATAAAAACATGAGGGGTATCAGCTGTCTTGCTGTAGGGGGTGTATTTGAAATATAATTTTTTTTTGGGTAAATGTTTTTGAAATTTACCGGCCGTTATGTTGGCACATCCTAATAACTGTAATACAATACGTTTATCGTTTTTGAATATGATTACCCTCTGCTTACTTAAAAGCTAGGGTAGGCAATTTGTAATCAGCCGGAGTAAACCAGATTTTGTAAGTATGACAAAGGAAAAATCCGTTCCCTTAAGGCCCCCCCCCCCAAAGCCACTCCCCCAAATGACAAGCTTGCTAGCTTCAGCAATAGCTCTACATAGCCTTGAGGAAGACTCTGCTCATTCGCAATAAGGGTACAGGTTTAGTGTGTCCATGGCAGCCTGGTAGGTCGGTAGTGAGACAGGAAGGCCATCCAATTATTTCATTCAGCCTGAATTGAACTCTTGGGTGGGCTAATTATAGGCCTGTGAAAGCCACAGATACAAGATTTGTTTGATCAAATTTGCAATCACTAGATTGATTATAATATACTGTTGACATATGAATATACAAGGACATACTCTAGTTAAATATAATTGATATAAATGTATATATAGTGCCAGTGGCACTAGGAATATGTAAATGGTACGTAGTACATGTATCCATCCACATTGGAAGACGCCTCTTGTATACAATACTGAGCAGGGATAAGCATCCTTCTGGGTCCTTCTAGCAGTTGCCGCCCTCAGACTGTCCTCCAGGCTCTCTGGGATGTCCTTGGAGAATGTAGGATACAAACTTGACTTGGTCAGAGCCTTCTAGCCTTCCAGCTAGGGGTGCTGGCGTACAGCGATGGTATGCATTGTGTGGGATGATGTAGCCTGATAACCTGGCCTTTGGCTGGGACTTTGAATTCTATCCTCTATCACATGACACAAACTGACAACCTCCCACGCCCCCACCCACCAGCATATTTCCCCCTACACCCCTCTACATGTATTCTTTTTTCATTCTATTCGAATCAGGATAAAGGCCTTTATTCATACCTAATACGATGTACTATGTTGTGCTATGTCGTATTTCTGTTTTGATTTGAAGCACTTTGCAACAGTTGAAAAAGTTTTAATTGTTATTTGCAGTAGTCGTAGTATTAGTAGCGGTTTTATCCAAAGGGACTTTACCTTTGTTCTCATGGTATCAGCATGATATCAAGGAACAGATTAGGGGTTGGGCTTCTTGCCGAAGGAGGACATTGGGTTTCAAACCCTGCGCTGAGGTTGAAACGCCCTCACCACTGGACTATCCTGCCTTACACTCATAGCATTGTATAGTATTGCATAGCCTATACAATTGATGATACACACTGTATATAATGCTTGTTTAATTCTGTCTCCTAAAACGTCTTGCTGCTTTGTTCCCTTAAACCTCTGGCCTTGGCGTACCCCTTGGCAGACATCATCCTGAACTTCCGCACCACCTACGTGAGCCAGTCGGGTCAGGTGGTGTACGAGGCCCGCTCCATCTGCCTCCACTACGCTACCAGCTGGTTCTTTGTTGACCTGGTGGCCGCCTTGCCCTTTGACCTCCTCTATGCCTTCAACATCACCGTGGTGGGTACAAGCAGGACTTGTACTTAGGAAAAGCTTGACATGTTTCCTGTATCCATTTTTTTTGCATTATGTTTTGTTATTCTTTCAATTTTTTTTATTATAACTTTTAAATGATGCGGCTTTCCCGTACTTTATGTTGTGACATCCAGTTTCCCATCTGGAATTAGTAAGATACTGGGTTATCTCTTATCTTAAGATATTAATATTCATGAGTGCTCAACGTGTTTTTTTTGTTGAGAATTATGCCAGAGTTAGCGGAAAGTTCACTTGGTATGGAGTTAAACAGTTTTCAGACCGGCAATTACAAATATATGAGCCTTCTTGGCTCACTGTCTGGTGGTTGGCAGAAAACATTGCAGGGCTTTTATTTTCCAAATATATTCCACCAGCGTAGGGCGAGATGGATGATAAATAGTCCTTTAAATAGAAAACTGTCCTCTGTAGATCCAGACACTCCTTCAGGGATAAAGAGACTTCCTGATGAAAGACAAGCAGCAACACATTGCTACAAAATCCTTGGCCGCCACTAGATGAAAGAGACCATTTGGCTCTAAAATAAATGATTTTGTACTTTATCATTCGGTCCATTTTATTGAAGGGACTTCACATAAATGTCCTCCAATCATGTCAAGGATTTAATTTAACAGAAGGTCTTGGTCCTTGGATGGTCTTAAAGTATTGATTTAATTTCAAAAGAAATATATTATCTTATATTTTATTATATAGTATTCACTTTTATCCGTGTTTCCCAAGGTTGCCATTTCTGAAACCGTGTATAATCGACTGTGTTTCAATTAACTTTCCCTCTTTCTCTTTCTTTCCCCCTCTACGTCTCCCTCTCCCGATGCCTCTCTCTCCCACCCCCCTCTCCCTCGGTCCCCTCTCCCCCCTCTGTCTCCCCCCTCCTCTCCCCCAGACCTCCCTGGTCCACCTGCTGAAGACGGTGCGTCTGCTGCGGCTGCTGCGGCTGCTGCAGAAGCTGGACCGCTACTCCCAGTACAGCGCCATGGTGCTCACCCTGCTCATGTCCGTGTTTGCCCTGCTGGCCCACTGGATGGCCTGCATCTGGTACATCATCGGCCGCAAGGAGATGGAGCGGCACCACGACGACGGCTGGGACATCGGTGGGTGGCGGCGGGCGGCGGGGCACGGTGGATTGTGGGGACGTCGTAGACGGGTATGGGGTGGTTTATGGGGACATTACCGGTGGGTATGGGACACTGGGTTGGTTTGTGGGGACTCGGTGGGTGGGTATGAGGAGTTGGGGGGATTTGTGGGGACAGCATGGTTTGGTATGGGGAGTGGGGGTGGTTTATGGAGACATCATGGGTGGGGATGGGGCACTGGGTTGGTTTGTGGGGACATCGTGGATAGGTATGAGGAGTTGGGGGGGGTTGTGGGGACAGCATGGTTTGGTATGGGGAGTGGGGGTGGTTTATGGAGACATCATGGGTGGGGATGGGGCACTGGGTTGGTTGGTGGGGACATCGTGGGTGGTTCCAAGGAGATGGGGTGATTTATGGAGACATCATGGGTGGGTGCAGGGAGGATGTTGCTTGGGGGGTTGCCCATTATACCCGGTAACACGTAAATACAATAAATATAATTGAACTTAATGATGCTACTTTAGAACAGAAAATAACCTTATTTAATTAATTGCAGGACTAATAAGCACTGATACTAGTACTCAGTCCCTCTCTGTGATGACACTTATTTGGAGATGCTTTTTAACCGATTAAAGAAAATGCATTAATGCAGTCATGCTCTGTCCAATCGTCACCCTTAACCTGCTCACATCCCTTGAACCTCCCCATTGTAGATGGCAATGGCAAGTGGAAAATTATAGGGCTGACTCTGAAATCTGGTGGATATGCAATCAGAGACTGTACTGAATACTGTACTGTACTGGGTACTCAGGTTAGCTTGGTGTGTGTGTCTATGTATGTCTTTGTGCCTGCGCGTGTGCGTGTGTGTGTGTGTGTGTTTGTGTGTGTGTGTGTGCGTGTGCGTGTGCGTGTTTGTGCATCCATGTGTTTGTGTGTGTGTGTGTGTGGTTTTACCTGCTAATTAACACTAGGTCTTTCCCAGGAGGAGTCTGTCTAATTCTGCAAAATCCCTCATGGACACACTCGCTCTCGCTCTCTTACAAAAAAAAAAAACACTCTCACTTTCTTCGTCACTCTGTTCATGGGAAACACACACACACACACACACACACACACACACACACACACACACACACACACACACACACACACACACACACACACACACACACACACACACACACACACACACACTCTCTGTTACATTCAAAAACATTTTCTCCCACACATGTTTTCTGTCACACTATCGCTCTCTTCCTCTCTCTGGTCTTGTGACCATTGTCAGACAGGTAGATTCCCTGCTGATATCTCCTCTGATAGTAATGGCAGACACACTGCTTACTGTAGGGAGTTACCCCCAACCCTCAGGCTGACAGGCAGGCCGGCAGACAGATATGGACATATTTAGGATCAAAGGGGGACTGTTCTCAAGTACTTTGTGTTTGTGGTTAATGTCTTTATATGCTTCCCTGTGTGTGCATGTGTTTCCACTGACCGTGAGAAAAACCAAGAAACAAATTATCAAACAAATGTATGGCTTCTTAATTAAACAGCCGTGATTTATTCCATCTAAGCGTACAAAAATAAATGTCTTACTGGCTATGCAAGCTGTAATGCTAGCAGCTATTCTAGCGGTGATGCTAGCCAAACAACGAACCTCTGATCTCTAACCACGACCCCCTTATGCCTCCCTTCCCCCCCTCCCCAGGGTGGCTCCACGAGCTGGGCAAGCGCCTGGAGACGCCGTTCGCCAACAGCACGGCGGGGGGCCCGTCGGTGAGGAGCTCGTACATCGCGGCGCTCTACTTCACCCTCAGCAGCCTGACCAGCGTCGGGTTCGGCAACGTGTGTGCCAACACGGACGCCGAGAAGATCTTCTCCGTCTGCACAATGCTCATCGGAGGTACGGCAGAGCCTCGTCTTCTTCGTCTCGCTCCTCTTTGTCTTCATCGTTAGCGTCATGGTGGGCGTGCCGGCGGTGCCGTGGCAGGAAGTTAGGTTTCGGACATGTTGGCCATGTTAGCTGTAGGTCGTCGTGATTGGTCCATGAGGCGATGAGTCAGGATCAGACAGGAAGTTCTCTTCATTCCGCCTCCAGATGGACTTTTTAACGGTGGTTCTGTTTGGTGGAAATCATTTCCGTCCAGCTGTATTCATAAATGTCAAAGGAAGGAACCTTTTTAACCAAACGTCAACTATGAAAGAGCCGATTATTTAATCAAAAATTTTCCCAGTGCCCGGTTGATTATATGATCGTATGCTTTCATTGTGCCTCATTTGTTGAAAATTTGAACTTCCACGTTTTTACATTCCTCCCATTGGACCTTGCAGTGTAGGGTTGTCAACCTTGCCTTCATACATCATGAATAGACCATTGACATCATCAGTCGGGGATTTACCGATGGCCATTCTTGTCACGGCTCGCATATGAAGCAGTATGCTCCAATGTTAGAAAGCAGCCGAGTATGACGGTACCTCTTCTTCTTTTCTGCCTTTCGTGTTCCCGTGTTTCGCCCGTCCCTTCCCGTGCGCAGCGCTCATGCACGCCGTGGTCTTCGGCAACGTGACGGCCATCATCCAGCGCATGTACTCGCGGCGCTCGCTGTACCACACGCGCATGAAGGACCTGAAGGACTTCATCCGTGTGCACCGCCTGCCGCAGACGCTCAAGCAGCGCATGCTGGAGTACTTCCAGACAACCTGGTCCGTCAACAACGGCATCGACGCAAACGAGGTACGGCGACCCCACCTTGACCCCCTGACCCCTGGACCTCTCCGAGACCTCTGACCAAGTGGTGCCCACCCAGTGGGGCGGGTACTGTGTGTGGCGTGCTAAGGTTGAACAAAGATTTAAGAGAATAGTTTTGGTTTGAATAGTTTATGCCACTTTGGAACAAACCCTGTGTGTTTGTGTGTGTATGCGTGCGACGTGCGTGCGTGCGTGTGTGTGTGTGTGTGTGTGTGTGTGTGTGTGTGTGTGTGTGTGTGTGTGTCTGTGAGAGAGAGAATGGGTGTTTGTGTCTGTTTGTGTGTGTATGTACAGTATGTGTGTCTATTTCTGGAAATGTGCGTATTTTTTGGTTTGTTTTCATTAATACTAGTACGGGTTTGTTTGCTATTATGTACGCATGTTGAAAAAAAGACTGAATGTAATATACATATATATATAAAGTATATACTTGGAGTTTGAATCATGACGCTTCATAAAAACATCAAACCCATAAGTGACCTCTGACCCCCCCAGCTCCTGCACGACTTCCCTGACGAGCTGCGGGCCGACATCGCCATGCACCTGAACAAGGACATCCTGCAGCTGCCCGTGTTCGAGGGCGCCAGCCGCGGCTGCCTGCGCTCGCTCTCGCTGCACATCAAGACGTCCTTCTGCGCGCCCGGGGAGTACCTCATCCGGCAGGGCGACGCCCTCCACGCCAACTACTTCGTCTGCTCCGGCTCCCTGGAGGTGCTGCGGGACAGCATGGTGCTCGCCATACTGGGTACGGGGGGGGGGAATGGTGCTCGCCATACTGGGTACGGTGGCCTGCGGGGGAGAGGGGGGGGGGGGGGGGGGGACGACTGGGTACGTTGGGTGGGGGGGGGGGGGGGGGTGGGGGGGGGGGGTTAAGGGGAGGGAGAGGGAGGGGGGAGATGGTGCTTGCCATACTGGCTAAAGTGGCCCACGGGGAGGGGAGGGGACGGGGGGGGGGGGGGGGGGAGGGAGGGTTGAGGTTTAGATTTCTCTGGTCTCCTAGCAACTAGAGCACTGGGAAGGGATGGGAAGGGATGAGTTGGTGATGAGGTGGAACGTTCTAATGGAACATCAAAATACACGGGCATGATCTGGAGAGCACCGGCGCCAGTTACTGAGTTTGAATCCCAGGCAACAGGTTTCCGTGCTCAATCCCATATCTCCATGTACCTTTAGGCCTTGTTGAGCAAGATACCCTCACCTCCCACCTTATGCCTAAAGATGTGTCTGAAGCACTGTGCAAAGCATTTCGTTACCGTCATGTGTCTTGGTTGCTGAATTTTTGCTTTCGGACATTTGCATTTGAATTCAGAACCATTCGGCTGGGAGGATACCAGCACTAGACTTTCCTTTCCCAGTGTTTATAGTAGCAGAACCTAAAATAAATAGTTTAGCACAAAGCCGTAACAGAAACAGTTTAATACCAAGCCCAAACAGAAACAGTTTAGTATCAAGCCATAACAGAAACAGTTTAAGACCAAGCCGTGACAGAAACAGTTTAAGACCAAGTCGTCACAGCAACAGTTTAAGACCAAGCTGTGACAGAAACAGTTTAGTACCAAGCCTTGCAGAAAAAGTTTGGTACCAAGCCGTAACAAGTCCTCACCCCATAACCGCCTCCATCCTGCCGTGGTCCTCCAGGTAAAGGCGATCTGATTGGTTCGGACCTGCCCGACACGGAGCAGGTGATCAAGACCAACGCGGACGTGAAGGCGCTGACCTACTGTGACCTCCAGTACATCAGCGTGCGGGCCCTCAAGGACGTGCTGGAGCTGTACCCCGAGTACGCCAGCGTCTTCACCTCCGAGATCCACCACAACCTCACCTACAACCTGCGGCAGGGCAGCCAGGACGAGGTGGGACGCGCGCGCACGCAGCCGCCGTTACGCACGCACCCGCCATCACTGAGGTCCCTCCTATAGCCGCCACCCCCCCCCCGCCCTCGCTACACAGAGTGTCTGTGCTGTAGTTTATATCCTCAGGTTAAACCAACCAGGAACGTTCAGCCTATGAAATCAACATTCTAAATTCACCAGCGTCTGAAATATTCATACTCTGCCTAAACAATCCTCATCTCTTTTTAACGAAGCAGCCTCAAACCACAGGATGTTTCTGGAATATTCCACACGCAGCGGCACTGTTTCTAACACTGGTCCATAATGCACGGGAAAGGCTCAGATAAGAAGAAATTAGACGTAAGGAGAAATAGTTCAATACAATGTATCTAAATAATGCTGTGGAGGATTTTAGAGTCTTTGTTTGGAAGATAAAGACGTTTTAATGATAAAAGGAAACGTCTTCCCCTTTAATATCGAAGAGATCAAGGACTGTGCAAGGGCCTAGTCGTCATGGTGATGCGTGTGGGCCAATGCCACATTGGGCATATTTGCTGACACACAAACACACATGCACAGACACACGAGAACACACATCTAGACCGTACACACCCACACACACAAATTAGAAATGTGCTGTCGTTTCTCAATTTAGGCAATCTATTTTATTTGATGTAATAATATACGATGAGTCACATGCAGAGAAACCTCATTTCTCTGTCTTTCTGACAAAGCAAACAACACACAAAACAAACAACGCAGAACAATTATTTTCTGAGAATCATCCGAGAAATTACCAGCGTGATTAAAACTGATTGGTGCATCAAACTGATCAAACTCCCCCTGTTTCTACTGGGATGTAATTACCGGGGTCCACTGTAGAGTGCACCATCATATATTTACCCATCCAGAGTACTTATTAAGTCTTATTAAATCTGCTTTTGTGAATTCTTTTTAAAAGCAGAATGACACAAAGACAGTTGAGTGGTCTACAAAAGACTGCCTATTATTTGATTTGATTCCCTTTTCAGCATTGTTGTTTCAAATCCTTTCTGATATAGTGTGTTTCACCACATTGATGATGAGGTATGCAGTTTAATGCAGCTAAGCAAGTCAGTCGGTTGATATACTAGTCCGCTTGTTAATTAGTTGGCGCAGATGTGCGGATTCAGAATAGAGATCTGTTGCGGAGCCACGATGGGCGCTTGTGTGCCCTCAGACCATCTGCTGAAACAGTGGGACCCACAACGCTGGCAACCAGAAGTCCTACAATAATCAAACCCACTACATTTTTTTTCTAATTTCAGTGTTTTTTTATGATATTTTTATAAATAAAGTATATATGTATCGATATGTTTGTATCCAAAACCTGGTTGTATGTTTTAAAATCAGGAAAGCAGGACATTGAAAATCAAAATCTTGATCATGCTTCCTAAATGAATTATTTGCTCTCACTGTAGCATTCAGCAGATGTAGGCCCTTAACATCTTAATCCGCCTAAGTCCCATTGAGTAACAAAGAGAGACATCCAATAATACCCCAAACTCTCAGGAACGGTGCAGGAGAGCGGCACAGAGCGATAAAGCCGTTTTAATGGCGCTGCTGCATAATGGCGCCGTTATTGCCTTAGTAATTCACGTTATGTTAAATTCGTGGCACTTTTCGCCGATGCTCCGCAGAGATAATTTTGTTTCATAAACACACTAACGACACACTCCCCGACGTGTCACAACATATCAGGCAGAAAATGTCATCGCTACAGAGGGAAATAAAACAGCAAGCCTCACGAAGCCTCCTAGTTCAATTATAGAGGGAAGGAAAAAAGCATTATGTTCTACCAAAGTGTGGCTCTATTCCCTCTCCATAATCCTTTTACTTTTTTCTAAACTAGTTTGCTGTGTAGAAACACCACTGATGGATGATCGCCGCATCCGTCCTTTGTCCTCGGCCGGCCTCCAGTGTCTACTCAGATTGGCTTAGCGGTGTTAGCGCTGGGTTTTTTTTTTTTTTACTCCTATGATAAGTTCATCTTTTTCACAGTTCAGATCCATTGGGTCTCGCTGTCTGAAGCCGAACAGATCAGGTACATCGAGGGGGTGGGGGGGTAGGGGGGTTTACGGACACCTCTGTTTGCTGTCGCATCCCTCCACTGGTAATTGTAACAAATTGCCAGCAGCTTCTCTGCAGGCGACTGGAGAAAAAGGCAGATTCCCTCGGCATGTCGCTACAGAAGGATCAATTACAGAAGAGCTCATACCCGCGACGGCCGTTGAACACGGAGCGGCTTGTTTTGGGATAATGGCCCGTACGAAAGTCACTCTTCTGGCGACCGAATGTGGCCCTCTGAGTGTGCGAGGAGGTTATTAAGGAGATTCTTGGCAGCAGCTCAAGAATAAATCGAGTATCGTCTTTTGCTGTTGAAAAAAAACGTATTTTTAAAAACTTTACTGTTCCCACAAAGGAAATGTTGGTGTGTGTGTCTGTGCATCCGTGCGTGTGCGTGTGTTTGTGTGTGTGCGTGTGTGTGTGTGTGTGTGTGTGTGTGTGCGTGTGCGTGCTTGAGGATGAGTGCATTTCGTTTGGACATATATGTGAGTTTATACCCAGGACAGTTGCCAGTGGCTGTGTTTTTATCTCACGCCTCTCTTGTTTTCTGTCTTGTCACGACAGGGCCTCACCAGGTTTACAAGGTCACCCAGGCTTTCACATGTAAGTTCTGCACCCTTTGTATTAATCTGCCCCTAACGTCATTCCCCAACACAACCCTTCCCCCGTGTCCCCTAGAAATAATGAACCTCATGCATTGCCCACACCATCTATTCTGTGCACACCGTCCGTTGGCGGGTAAGGATCGCCTTTGTGCTTTACAAGGGGCTTCTAATGCTCGTTCTTTTTAATGCGTGTGTGTGTGTGTGAGTGCTGTGTAAAGGTAGCCTCCCTGTGGTGTTTCCATTGGCTAGGGATAGTTAGTGGCAGGACCTCCTTGAAGAAAAACTCATTAAGAAGTTGGCTAACGATGGGCCCTTGGAGTTAGCTTGCTAGCTAACTGGGTCAGCAACACTTAATCGAGAGCCATGGAAGATTCTTTACTCCCTAATGACGGAGTATGTAATAGCTTTACAGAAAATATATATGTGTAATATCTACAATGTAGCATAATGAAAAACAAAACTTTATACTGTGTTATTTGATGTGCCTTATATAGACCATAGACCACCATGTGTCATTATATCTCTGGCTAGACGATGCTTGTGTAATTCTGTTTTCTTATACTGTATACATTAGATGGAGTCCCTTTTCGATAAAAGAAAAGTCAGTTACTGAAGTTACCTTATCGCATATTGATGACGGATGTCCTTTTAGCGCCTATTAACCTTAAAGTAATTCTTACTTAATAAGTTATTAACTTTGTTTAACAACAGTTTATGCTGCCAATTTATAATAGATAACATTACGGAGGAAAATATACAGATCAGATGCACTTAAGACACAGAGACGTCCCTTTTAAGAAACCTAACCTAACCTTCTAGCTTCCTTCATGCTAAACCCATGAGAATGATCCACTTTAAAACGTAAGGAAGCCCTTGTTAAAGACGCTCTCCATGTTCACGTCTCAATCCTCTTTCTCTCTCCGATGTGTCAGAACTCACGCGTCGCCGGCGACCACAAGCTGCCGTCCATTGTGGAGACCAAGGGCGGCGGCGGCGGCGGCGGCATCGGCTCCGGCCCCGAGGACCCCGAGGCCTTCGGCCTGTCGCCCGCCTCCCTCCGCTCCGGACGCAACCTGCTGCTGCCCAGCTTCGGCAGCCCGGTGCGCCGCACCTCGCTGGGCAACCTGCTGGGCGACGAGCTGCGGCAGTTCAACGCCCTGCGCCGCTGCCGCTCGCCCAACCTCAGCCGCGGCGCCCGCGCCCTGAGCCTCACGCCGCAGCTGGCCTCCAAGAAGGAGCACGGCCTCCACGCGTTGGCCCCCGCCGTCGGGGCGTCGGGGGCCACGGTGGGGGCCAAGGGGCAGCCCAGCTGGGAGCAGAAGCCCGCCAAGCTCCTCATCCCCACGGTGACGTGCTTCGCCCCGCCGGACCTCAGTCCTAGGTACCGGAGGAGTTAACCCTGAGCGTCGTTTGTTGTTTTGGGGAAACACGTTGAAGAACGTTGTCAGGGTTTGTATTATGAGTGGGATTGCGACGCCACATTTTTAAAGTGGTTCCCAAGGTTTGGCCCTTGGAACACCTTTTCAGAAAATTCTTGGGAGACAACACTGTGGCGCATCTGTGTCCCCGACACATCGTTTGAACCCTTTCATTTGTATTCTAATATCAGTGACCTTTAACCTTCACTCTTTTTTAAATCCAAAAACACCCTGTCAGATATCTTTAGTCAGCAATGTCCTGCGAGCCCAGATGCCTTCAGGCGTCCACAGTGGGACATTGACCCCAAGGTTGCACTATCGCACATATTTGAGTCAAAATATGCACCCTCTAGTTTACTTTGCTTGACTAAATGACTGACAGTCTATTTTAAGCCCAAAGAACACAGAGTGCGGATTTCGCCTCATAATTGCAGCGTGACCCAACAAATAATTAATATTTTTAATAATTTTATTTTTTATGGAGCAAAGCACAAGGAGTGCGAATTCAGCAGGGCTATAATTTGCCTGGTCTATTTTGGATGCAAAAGATATAAATACATGTCTGCATGTGTCCCGACACGTCTGTGTACTTAGGGCTTTTGCAGTTAATCTCTTTGCACATCGTAACGCAGCTGGCATTGAGTCTCTACTACCACTAGGTTCAGGATGTTTCACTTCCTGCCGAGAGGCTCTGGGTTTGAACCCCAATGTCAGCAGCATTCCTACAACCCATTCGATTCCTTGAGCAAGACTCCCTACAGGCTCCATAACGACCACATCTGAATTCACTAGGATTTGCTTTTGATAACGCAATCTTTCTAATTGACTAAATAGTGGAGAAGAATACCGACATATGTTGACATTGAAAACACATTTGCAGCAGTAGCCGCTACTACATACTGTAGCTGGCCCCAGAGTGAGCTAGCCTTTAATCAGTCACGCCTCGATCTGTTAAATGAGTATAATGTTGCATTGGAGTGGAATATCCCTCCAACTCATGGATCTCCGTACAGTATCACCTCATCCTGTGACGTGGCCGACACCGATAAGACATATTCACTAAGATATTCACCTTGAGGGAATGAGGAAAGACACGTTTTGGTAATACTGCACCGTCCCCTTGGAACCACCTTCAGAATGATCTCAAATCGGCTGTTTTCACTTCCTATTCATTTTGAGGAGCCTGGAACTGGACTGTCTTTTTCCTAGCACATGACTTTGAATATAATTGTCAGTGTTTAGTGTCCTTCGCATGTCGGTCATTTTGAGCCTATCCCTGTGTTTTAACGCCACACTTTTGGCCGGGTACATCTCGGCACAGAGATTGTATTAATGAGTCTCATCGAGGCTCACTTGCTACAAATAAATAAATGAGGAGCTCCCCAGGTGGTCAGCCCCCCCTTCGAGTGTATCCTCGGGGAGACTAAGTGGCCGCTTCCATTAGATTGCGTCTCGGCTCCCACTGAATTTTTCAACAGCTCTCATCGGCGGGCGTCCATATTCATAATGTATCAGCAGCGCCGCAGCCCGGACGCAGGGGAACCTCTCAGGTGACCCGCCGGCCAGACGGCTCCCTCCCGGGCTGAACCCCCACCCCCCCCCCCCAACACACACACACACACACACACTTGGTCCCCAGCCCACGTCTCCCCCCCCCCCCCCAGGCGATCTTCTGCCAGCGCCTTGGGTTCACCTGGCCACGCTCAGCTCGATAATTGAATGGACTCTACTGTTACATTAACTCCCCGTCCTCCTCCTCCTCCTCCTCCCCCCCCCCCCCCCCCCCCCCCGCCTATCTCCGCCCTGCCAGGGTGGTGGACGGCATCGAGGACAACGCGCGCTCCTTCCACTTCAACGTGGAGCACAGCGGCCCCAAGGCCAGCGCACCTGGCGCCTCCCCAGGTAGGACGTGCCCGCAGGGGGTGGGGGGGGGGGTCTGGTCGCGCGCCTGGGCTCCAGATGGCTGGGGGTTGGGGCGGCGGGGGAGGAGATGGGGAGGTGGGTCGGTGGGGTGGGACCTAGGGGATGATCTGACCTTCAGGCCTCCCTGGGGTCGGTCTGTAGTAAGTCTTCAGCCATCGCTGTGTTTGGGTGCATGACAGGAATGCTGATGAGTGCCTCGCGCCGGGGGAACCAAACGTCAGATGTTAAATCAAATAACAGCGGAAAACAAAGTAAAGAGAAGGATTTGGGAGTTATAGATATAAGATGACACGCAAGTTGTTGGAAGGAAAGCAAAACCCTAAAAGCCAAGCTGTTTCTCAGCTCCTCTGACGCGAGAACCGTAGACACCAAATGTGTCTTAGTCCTCACCTTAGGAACGAGAGACGCTTTTAACACCACAACTTGCACAACAAAAGTCTACAGTATAACAATCGCTTTGAGATTACAGCTTCTTTTTTTATGGGATTCAGAATGCTTAGGTTAGGGGGGGGGGGGTAGAGGGATAGTTTTATACAATGTCAATGTCAATGACAATGTCCAGGTCATTACTAAAACAGAAGAGGATCCAAGTGGATGATTTTTTAAATGTCGTCTCACCTTGTGATGTATTAATAGCGTAATAACTTTGTTGTTAGTGTGGATAGACCATGTGGATGGAATCGGCTTTCTGAAAGACGGAGCATGGATGGAGAACCACGAAGGGGTGGTCGTGGCAACGTGGACTCGAGACAGAACACACTGTTATGTAGCCTTATGCAGTGATCATATGACTCGTGTTCCCATGGTGATGGAGGATTGTGTTCACGGTCCCCAGGGTCCAGGGAGGACAACTGCATGCTGCTGCTGGAGACGGAGCAGGTGAAACACAGCATCTCGGAGCTCAACCTCAAGGTACACACAATGCCTTCAGTAGGACTGGGGCTAACCGGCTCAGCTGCCTCCACTCACTACACTAAGAATTGTGGGGGGTTATATTCTTGTTAGACAGCCAGAATGTTTAATTGATTTGACCTGGTAACCCAAATCGGCCAGTAACTATTGAAGCATGGCAATGGCGTGCATTTAATCTGGAGAGGGACATTTGAGTGCATCTTTGCACAAAAATGTTGCTTATTCAAGTCCAGAAACGGACCAGGATTCATATCAGAAAAACTATCTATCAGACCTTAGGTTTGATGATACATTTGATGAAATGTATTAGTGGAGTAAATGAAAGGTAAACAAGCTAAATGTCAATGCGACTCCATTACACTCGGTACAATTTATGCACTGAGCACTCATTGTTTCACTCAGGCTCAAGCCAAACCTGGAAGACAAAGAAGTACTAGAAACCAAAAGTGTTCTGTAAAACGGTCACCTTTATGTTAAAGTCTTCACCGGGGACACCCTATCCTCTCTTATGATGTTGGATTGCTCCGCGACGCAAAGGCCGCCGGTAAAACCATTTCCGATTCAACATACTTATTTATTTTTGGGATGGTGGGGGTGACAGGGCGGCTGACCGACCCTGAGTAAGACCGGCCGTTCAGGGAATCAACCGATTCTCCTGGCGGCCAGTCTGAAACAGCTGTGAGTAGCCATAACAACCCATTTCAGAATGGACCCTACGGGGATATGACAAACAGGAATGATAGATGGGCCTACCAGTTGATACAGTCTACTGAATATAAGCTGGTAGCTAGTGCTCCATCTATCATACATCGGGGTGGAGGAAACTCCCACGTGTGAAGTCGCTATCGGAAAGGTTTTGTAATAGCTTGCCGTAGCTAATCACACTCTCATCCGGTGGTACTATAGGGGCCTTTTAACTTAAATGGGTGTCACACTCAGCTATTTGCGAGTTTAAAAGTGAACTGCATCTTACGTGTGTTGTGAACAAGATAGTGCTGTGCAAGTTGGACCCTTTGTGTCATTGGTCGTGGATTTTCGATGACGTTCACGACTAATGGTTACTCTTTAACTCTTTAGCTACTGCACAACTACCGACCTACCTGTTCGACCCCTTGGGCAAGATATCTTACCCCTCCCTGATCCTTAAACACCTGTGTTCTCAGCCCCACTAACCTCAATGCGACTTTGTCATCAGTTGTGCACAAAGATAAAAGAAAGCACTGGGCCGAGTGCAAAGCTGCAATAGGAACAACAGAAACCCACTTCACAGCTCGTCAATTTCTGGATTTATTCAGACATTTTTATGATTGGCGGTGGATGAGAGTCAGTCAAAGCTGTAACAACGCGGCCACGGATCGATCGCAGAGTGGCGGACTGACAGATGCGTTCCCCCTGCATCTCTCTGCAGCAGCGCTATGTAGAGAAGATCCAGCGTAGTGCGGTAGCGCCGCGGGAGACGGCAGATGGTAGCGCGGCAGGTGACGTCTGAAGCAGGTAGTCATTAATCAGCGGGCTGTTTCTGCAGTGCCGCACAGCGTTCCCTCTTACTGCTGACTCGGCGTCTTCCAGAAGAAGAAGGGAGAAAAAAGTAACACAGGATAAGGAGGGCCCTCCTCAGGAAGAGAGGAACCAGGAAGGAATGCACAGGAAGAAACGGGGACAGAGGGGCTCGGTCCCCTGTGTGCCTCCACGCTGCAGTCTGTTCTCTGGCTCGGTTGCGTCAGTTCACTACACTCCCTCTTGCGGATGAACCCTGTCTTGTTAACCCTGCTGGGCTTTGTTATAAGCCTCCCCCGTAAGAGGTTTGAAGATTCATCTTCAGAAGTTAGACTTCACCAGATGGATTCGGTGCCCCTGTCTGCACGCGACCTAAGTAAGGAATAATCACCGAGTGGCAGGGCAATAAACAGTTTGATATGCCCGGCTCGTGGGCGGCTTACCGCCCGAGACGAAGTTGAGGGCGGTAACCTTCCACGAGCCGGGCATATCAAACTGTTTATTGCCTTGCCTTGAGGGGATTATTCAGTTTATTCTACTTCTCACCGGCCAACATAATAAAACAATTCAAATACTTTAATAATTAGCCTTTTTCTTATTCGTATCTCGCTTGCAAAACTATGTATCGACTGACCCTCTGATAGATTTCCGACACATTTTAGAAACTTTTTTAAACAAGGTTTATTTTTACAATGGACCTCATGTTTGAAATGTATATGATAGAAAATGATACAAGCGGCGTATTGATCTACTGTGCTCAGTCAGCAGCAAGTAGAACCGACAAGTCAGCGGGCAATATGCCGGATTAATGCACCCCTCCCAGCCAATCAGAATATAGCATTCTTAAATGAAGTAGAATAATTGGGACTAATCACTGTCTTCTGTCGCTGACCAGCTCCAACGCTGAAACCTTCATTGATGAAGACAAGGTCGTTGATACCATAAACCAAAGTGACTCAGCTTAGTCTATTTTATGACCTATCACTCACACTTTGTCAGAACAACATTTAAGCGTGATGCTCACAGACATCCAAGACTCTTTGGTTGATTATTTGATGTGTGTGTTGATAGGTTGCTCCTGAGCCTGAAGTCCAGATCCTGTCCATTTCAAGTCCTATATGTTGTCGTCTTTGCCTTCTTGATTGAGATATCTATTGAGATGGCAAATCATGATTTGGGGAAATTGTGTAATTGTTTCACTGTTTTCTGTTTATTAATTATATTCCTTTATATATTGCTTTGTATATTTTACGAAGCAAAGTCAACATTATGGTGCAGACACCACGCATGGCAGTGGACATGGTTAGCATGGAGGTTGGTGTGGGTGACTGTTACAGTGCACTTGTGTCCTCAGATGGGCACGTTGAACCAGGACGTCTCCCAGCTCAGCAAGGACCTCCACCACATCATGCTCCTCCTCCAGCTCCAGGTGACCGCCCACCACCACGGCCCGGCCCTCTGCTCCCAGTCCCACCCCCTCCAGACCGCCCCCACCCCGGCCTCGGGTCCGCCCTGCGGCCTGTCCCACGGGCCCCTACCCAGCATGCACCTCCACCGCGTGTCTGGCAGCGTGGAGAGCCTCAGCCACCTGGGGCCCCTACCGCCACGCATGGCCCAGCGGGGCGTCGACGGGGCCAACGGGCCCCTCTACCAGTCCCGGTCGGCCAGCCCTGGAGCCGCTAACATCTTCCACCCCCGTCCCGTGGACTCCGAGGAAGCCCGCCCCGGCCCCCCGGCTCCATGGAGCCATGGCCCGCCGTCCCGGCTGGGCTTCGGCCCGGCCTTCCAGTGCGGGAACCCGGGCCCGGCGTCCCATCCTGGGCACGGAGAGCCGGAGAGCCGGCCTCTGAGCACCAGCCCCATGAACATCAGCCAGTCCCAGCCGTCCCTGTTCCTGCAGTACGCGGGGGGCGGAGGCGGCGGCGGGGCTCTGGGGGAATTCTCCTGTCTGTTATCCAGCGCCCCCACGTCCACCTCCAGCCTGCTCGCCCCTCCCTCCAGCCCCTTCCACCCGCCCCCCCACCACCAGCACCACCCGCCTCCCCCGGACAGCCAGCCCTGTGCTGCGGGCCCACACGGGGAGCTCCCCGCCCTCGCCCCCCCCGACCCCTACAACGGCAGTACCGTCCCGTCGCAGGCCTCCGGCCGCCTCCGCAGGGACAACGCGCACCCCTTCGCCCCCCACTCCTCCTCCCGCTCCTCCTCCCATTCCTCCTCCTCCTCCTCCGTCAGCGCCTCCCCGCCCCCCGCGTTCTCGGGGGAGGTCCCCGTGGGTTCCCCGGGCGCGGAGCCTCGGGGCCGGGACCCTCTGGGGGCCCTAGACGCCCTGAACGGCCCCGGGCCCCTGGGCGACTCCGGCGGCGTGGGCCACACCAGCCTGGAGAGCCTGCTGGGGGGCTGCGGGGGCTCCACGGAGAGCGCCTCGTCGCGCCGCTCCAGCGCCGACCTCCAGACGCAGAGCACGGAACAGTCGTGGTCGCTGGACCTCACGGACTAGGTTTCCCTGGCAACGGCAGCGAGGGACCTTGAAACCCTGCGGAGGGCACGGCGGTGGTTGCCGGAGGGGCCGCCGAGCCTGGGGGGAGACGATCCTACTTGTCAGTGTTTTAATGGGTTTTTCCTGGAGGTTGGGGGCGCGCTACTTACTGTGTCCTGTAGTGGGGGCTGTTGGGGCTTTATTGGCCGCTCTTCTATGCAAAGTCAAGTCCTTCGTGCATTGGATTCTCTTTTGTTAATTTTGAATCATTCGTTTTTCATTTGTATGTGATATGAATATGCAGCATATCATTTACAGAACTCTAATTTTTAGGTTCCTGGAAAATACTACATTTTAGGAAACCCTCTTCAGAGCATGAATCTGTCTTTTATTTAGAGAAAATCAGCACAAAATGAATTTTTGTGGTGATTTTTTTCAGGATATCGGAATGGCTATGAATGAGTATTCAACTTGCATGATACGCCAATTAAATTACTATTTATTTATTTATTGGTTGAAGAACGCTTGTAGTTGGTACAAGCATTGATATACAGTAGTTAGTACATGAATTCCATAAAAAAAGGTATTATTCTAAACATTGAGCATTACATGAATTCACACACACTCTCCAGCTCTACAAAAGCTTGTTCTACTACTCATTATCCTGATTTATGTTGATAACTTGATGTTAAAACGCTGTTACCTCCTTGCATGGTAAAGTTGTTGATTTCTGTTTCCTAAGGAAAAGGCATCCAAAGTAATGTGTAAGCATTCTCTATGATCACCTGTATGTACTATAGACAGAGGCCGCAGGCGACAGAGCCAGAGGGTACTCTGTAGTAAAGCACGTGATGTGGAGTGTTCACCGCACGGCATAGATTGTACTTCTGTTTTAGCTGCTACCTCTCTTCTTTTGGATTCGGAAACCCATTGGTTCTTGAACTACATTTTCTAAACCTATTCTGCAATTGTAAAAATGATATTGTTTAGTCATCCCTATCCACAGTCCAAGTGTGTGTGTGTGTGTGTGTTTGTATGTGTATATATATATATAAAAAGATATCTATGTAGATGTCTATATATATAATCTATGAAGGATTTCTCAAAAGCACACAAAGCGCCTGTTATTTTTAATCACACACACACACAACATACAACACCACACACATAAGCACATTTATACATAGAAACACATATGTGCATCCATATGTAGATACTTTTTGCCGTTTAATTATTTACATTCTATTCAAAATATCAATGCATCCTGATAGAAAGTATCAATGAATCACACAAGCCGTGGAAGATACACAGTATTGGGAGTCATTGTTGGGATGGAAATAATTTCTCCAAATGATAAAAAATAAAGAGTTGCTGAGGATATAATGTGTGTTGTTTCTCTTGGATTCCCAAAGAATAACATCAATATACAGGTATCAAATATCTACTCATAAGATAATGAACAAAGTTAAGGTTTGTCATGACTACTGCGATGACTTTCAGGCTGCCTGTACCCGGGAACAGTGGAAGCCAGGTAGAGAATCGTGCTACTGGATCCACTTCTTTGTGGCGGTTGAGTCCTTAGGCGACTGACCCTGTATCTGGGCCTGGACCTACATTGGTCGTGGGCCCACCACCCACGACGGGTCGGAGGAGACGAGGTTCATCGGCCGAGGCAGAGGAGACTGGATCTACAGACGTGGCTGCTAAAACCAGACATCAACCACAGTCCACATGCCCTTTTCGGGTTTCGGTTGCCAGTCCAGAGTATCAGACTTCCTCATCCCACTGGAGGGAATAACTGAGAAACCTGGAACGCCTCATCTGTTTCTGAATCTCTTACCTTTGTTTGTTTTTTAATCTATAATCTAATAATCCAGTTTCCTGGCTCGATTGTGATAATAACAGTGTTTACAATCATAATCGTAGCTAAGAGAGGGTTTACCCTAGGAAATTGACCAATTTACGATCTTTATCGCAAAAAAATTGCCGCATGGTGCAATTGCGATTGATTGGCTCGTGTCATTCAACTCTATTTGCCTGAATTTAAAATATATTTTGAATTGGATTTGCTAATTTTGGAGACTTTGCCTAAACTTAGCGCTACTCCAATCTCTTATTATTTTCAAGTCTTGACCCAGGTAAACCAATTGAAACAAACGAAGATAAAACCTTTTGTTTCCTCAGATTTTCATTATTTTGCTTACTACATGCCCTTGAACCACTGCACTGTGGGTTTAGGCAAGGCAAGGCAAGGCATATTTATTTGTATAGCACATTTCATACACGTGGCAATTCAATGTGCTTCACACAAAAGAAAAATGAAAAAGAAAATGAATAAACAAAAAATAGATACAAATTTGGAACCATACACAATTTTAGCAAAAGTAAAATGTAAAATATACATGGAATACCAACAGCAAAGAGTGAATTTAAAGTAAAAGAGAAAATAGAAAAGATACATAAAAACAATGTGCATTAACTGCTGAAAGCATCTAAAAAGAGTTTGGTCTTAACTCTTGTTTTAAAAATGGTGACAGTGGGGGAGTTTTTGATGGTCTCTGGAAGCTGGTTCCAGAGATGGACACCATAGTGGCTAAAAGCTGCTTCACCCTGCTTTGTTCTGACGGTCGGTTTCAGTAGTAATTGTTTATGTTGTGATCTTAGGGACCTTATTTGGGAATATTGCTTAAACATGTCATGTCAGTAGTTTGGCCCAACCCCCTTCAAAGACTTAAAAACAAGCAGAAGTGCTTTAAAATCAATTCTGTAACTAATTGGGATATAGGAATAATTGAAATGGGACAATCTACAAAAACTATTCGTTTTCTAAGTCAAGAAAACGGTACAATTCAAGTAAGCTTGTTGGTGACTTGTCTTTCATTATTTAGTATACTTTGCCATTCTCAATATTAAGGGGTTAAAACACTGGATAGCAATTTCTTAGCTGTATGACATTGGTGGAGAATGATGAATGCATAAACATAAAGTGAGGATTCTAATTTCAACTGAATATTTATACTAAGACATATCCTCAGGTATACACAGTAATCATAGCTGACATTCTCAACAGTGTGGAGTAAATAGGGAATGCTTGTGTACAGTGCCAAGAATATGGTGCTACGGATCTTTTAGTCCACATATGGAGTTCCTCAGGTATTCATTCTAGTGCCTCTGTTATTTAACCTCTACATGCTCCCCCTAGGCCAAATATTTCAAGAGTATAACATAACATGCCACAGCTATGCAGATAACACCAAGATTTACCTTGCATTATCACCTAATGACTTTGGTCCAATTGACCCTTTATGCCTGTGCATTGAAAAAGTAAATAGCTGGATGCAAAATAGTTTCTTAGAATTAATTAAAGATAAAACTGAGATAGTTGTATTTGGGAATAAAGAAGGGAGACTGAGGCTCAGTGCTTACTTAGAGTCTAAAAGTCTTCAGACAAAAACCCATGTAAAGAATCTTGGTGTTATCTTGAATGCGGATCTTATTTTTTGTGATCATATAAAAGCCACAACTAAAACAGCTTTCTGGTACCTAAGAAATATTGAAAAGATCAGAGATTTCGTATCTCAGCAGGACTTAGAGAAGCTCATGCATGCATTTGTATCATCCAGGCTTGAATATTGCAATGCCCTCCTCACTGGCCTCCCCAAAAAATCAATCAAGCAGCTGCAATTAATTCAAAATGCTGCTGCCAGAACTTTAACAAAATCCAAAAGCGAGAACACATCACAGCAATCCTCAAGTCTTTGCATTGGCTTCCAGTACAATTCAGAATTGAGTCAGCTGGTTGTGCCTAGGGTCAGGTCTAAGCAGGGTGAAAAGGCATATATTTTTTTTAACCTTTGTTTTTCCAGATAAAACATTAAGAACAGTTTCTTATTTACAATATTGATTGAGCATTTAGCCGTTATGCTGTCCACTGTTGGAACCAACTACCAACAGAATGTAGCCTGCTCCAACTGTAACTTATTTTAAAAATAAATTAAACCCCCATTTACTTTCTATTGCTTTCAATTAATCTTGTTTTGTTTTGTTTTATTCTGTTGTAACTTGAATATTTTTGCATTTGTTTATTCATATATGAATATTATATTTCATTTCATTTTTTTATTTTTTTTTAAAGCACGTTGAATAACCACTGTGTCTGATACTGTGCTATATAAATAAATTGGACTTTGACTTTGACAAATAATTGAATGTTGACATAACGGGTTTAAACACATCCTCGCTGCAAAGAAACCAAACGGCTAATATCCATCACTCTGTAGTCTGTATGCAGCAAGGTCCAAGACAGATTTGACCTTGACATTTGGACAATATAGATGTTTTCCATGACAAGGTACAGCATGCTTTACATTGTAATGACTCATTTTCAACACTTCTCGATATGAAAGCATCAATAAATCACGATAGCCGTGTATCCCACACCGTTTTGGAAATCCTTTCTCCAAAGAAGACAAATAAAGGTTGGTTATCATCAATGCCCAAATTATAATTCTCTCAATCTATCGAATATGTATAAACATAAGGAATGTAAATCTCTAGAGATGCAATATTTATATCTAAACAAAAAGTGGGATTCTATTATCTTCAACGATTACTGGAAACTTCTATTTGGCCTTCTAAGTAATTTGCGTCATCACTGTTTAACTATTAACACACAATTGTTGCATAATAATGGACGTTTGATTGACATAGGCTTGTGTGCACGTTGTAAACACACGCATATTGGGTGTTTGGGCTGAATATGCTCATGTGTATGTTGTCCACACATTTGATTCATTTGACCATGTCTTAGTTAGTCCAAGCGAATAGCCAAACAAGAGATAGAAAAAAAAAACTTTTCATGGAATACCATATGATGTGTGATACTGACTCTAGAATCTAGAACAGGGGTATTCAATACAAATAATTCTCAATCAATCCAGATAGAACAACATCTGAGTCACTTTCTATTAGTCACCTCTGATCTAGAACATGGGAAGAATAACAGTTGTGTGAGGACAAAGTGAGGAATGTCCCTGCTGTTGCAACATTGGAAATTCCCAAAGTATCAGACACCTCTATAAATACGGTCAAGCCACTGGGGTAGACACTTCCATCCCATTATCCAAATCCAAATTCTTCTTCTAGACAAGCAAGAGGATCAGTCCAGAGAGAGAAGAAAGATGAAGACTTTAGCGGTTGTTCTGGTGCTTGCATTGGCCTTCAGCTTTGGTGAGTCGAGGCCTACAGACCAAACGTCTCCATTTAAATGGCAAACTTAAAGAATGCCAACCACTCATATCTAATATACTTGATCTGTAGGAGAAGCTCTGAGGTGCAACCGGTGTATCGGTAGAGGCTGTTCCAACACCGTGGAGACGTGCAGCGGACCCAACGACGTCTGCGCAAATGTGATCTTCCTACCTCCCGCCCGTAAGTACACACGCCCTTCTATCCGACCAGATACATGCTCCTCTTTAGCTGACCGGTCTTCCTCCTCCGGTGAATTCATGTCTCGCTGTTTGATAACTCATTCTCTTCCCCTGTGTTCTTGTTACTTAAGACATTATGTTTCAAGATGTGGGTGCTTTGCCTGTTTGTCTGTGCTGTTTCGTTTGTCATCTTATTGAAGATGGTGGTTGATGTAGTAATAGTTATTGTATTTCTTTTTTCCTATCAGCCATCAATTACTTCAGACGTTGCATGAAGGCGTCCGACTGCTTCCTGATGCAATCTCAGCCCACACTTATGACGGGCAGATGCTGTGGGACAGACCTCTGCAACTAAAGCAGAGCTGGGGTCGGAGGTCATCAAGGTTACATCTCTACCAGGGCTATTCCCATTTTGAAATGGGCCATTTCCCTTTCTGTACCATCTGTAGGCAGGAGGTGAATTGACACGCATCACAATAAAGCTGATTTGTAAATATGAATTTACTGCCTCTAAGACTCTTCTTTCTTTGTTTGTTGTATAACACCTTGTGTAATTCCTTGTTTATTTGCAATGAATTTTAACAAGAAGAGAAATTGACATGTAAAGTGGGAGTAGGCCCGTTACGTTAAGGCAGGGGACAGGAACCCTCTAAGACCGTAGAGCCTCCCAATGTATGAACTTGAAATTGTTCTTAGAAGGGCTGACTTGCAAGTTTACGGAATTATAATGTAAACTTTTTAGGGAAGACATTCATTCATTGCAAATGAGACAAGATTATTTAGATGGGAAGAATGATTCACTGCAGATGAAGGTATTATAATAAATAGATTTTGTCCAGGACATTTATATAACATAAATGATGCAAAAAATGTTGTTTGAAATGATTTTTTTTTGTTGTTTGTTGTTTTTTGCTATTTATTTAATCATTTAAAGAGTATGGCTCTAGAGCACTAGATTACTGCTCCCCGAGTTAGAACAAAGAGGGGATAAGATTAAAATGGTGGCATTCAAGATAAGTTAAGTTAAGGTCAAGAACAGGACAGAGTCTTTCTCCAGAAATTGGAAACCTGTTGGACAGTCTCGCCGACTACCGTTAAACATTGAAGAAGTGTGCTGACAGTTTATCCCCCTGTCCCACCTCAGCTGCCTGCGGTCATATTACCTTGGCTATAATATCACGTCTCTCTATGGATTGTGTTCCCCAATTGTGCATGCGCATTTAATTTATTCACAAACAAACACCGTGGTAACCTTCCACAAGCCGGGAATATCAAACTGTTTATTGCCTTGCCTTGAGGTGATTATTCAGTTTATTCTACTTCTCACCCGGCCAACATAATAAAACAATCCAAATACTTTAAAAATGAGCCTTTTTCTTATTCGTATCTCGCTTGCAAAACTATGTATCGACTGACCCTCTGATAGATTTCCGACACATTTTAGAAACTTTTTTAGGTTTATTTTTACAATGGACCTCATGTTTGAAATGTATGTGATAGAAAACGATACAAGCAGCGTATTGATCTACTGTGCTCAGTCAGCAGCAAGTAGAACCGACAAGTCAGCGGGCAATATGCCAGATTAATGCACCCCTCCCAGCCAATCAGAATATAGCATTCTTAAATGAAGTAGAATAATTGGGACTAATCACTGTCTTCTATCGCTGACCAGCTCCAACGCTGAAACCTTCATTGATGAAGACAAGGTCGTTGATACCATAAACCAAAGTGACTCAGCTTAGTCTATTTTATGACCTATCACTCACACTTTGTCAGAACAACATTTAAGCGTGATGCTCACAGACATCCAAGACTCTTTGGTTGATTATTTGATGTGTGTGTTGATAGGTTGCTCCTGAGCCTGAAGTCCAGATCCTGTCCATTTCAAGTCCTATATGTTGTCGTCTTTGCCTTCTTGATTGAGATATCTATTGAGATGGCAAATCATGATTTGGGGAAATTGTGTAATTGTTTCACTGTTTTCTGTTTATTAATTATATTCCTTTATATATTGCTTTGTATATTTTACGAAGCAAAGTCAACATTATGGTGCAGACACCACGCATGGCAGTGGACATGGTTAGCATGGAGGTTGGTGTGGGTGACTGTTACAGTGCACTTGTGTCCTCAGATGGGCACGTTGAACCAGGACGTCTCCCAGCTCAGCAAGGACCTCCACCACATCATGCTCCTCCTCCAGCTCCAGGTGACCGCCCACCACCACGGCCCGGCCCTCTGCTCCCAGTCCCACCCCCTCCAGACCGCCCCCACCCCAGCCTCGGGTCATCCCTGCGGCCTGTCCCACGGGCCCCTACCCAGCATGCACCTCCACCGCGTGTCTGGCAGCGTGGAGAGCCTCAGCCACCTGGGGCCCCTACCGCCACCCATGGCCCAGCGGGGCGTCGACGGGGCCAACGGGCCCCTCTACCAGTCCCGGTCGGCCAGCCCTGGAGCCGCTAACATCTTCCACCCCCGTCCCGTGGACTCCGAGGAAGCCCGCCCCGGCCCCCCGGCTCCATGGAGCCATGGCCCGCCGTCCCGGCTGGGCTTCGGCCCGGCCTTCCAGTGCGGGAACCCGGGCCCGGCGTCCCATCCTGGGCACGGAGAGCCGGAGAGCCGGCCTCTGAGCACCAGCCCCATGAACATCAGCCAGTCCCAGCCGTCCCTGTTCCTGCAGTACGCGGGGGGCGGAGGCGGCGGCGGGGCTCTGGGGGAATTCTCCTGTCTGTTATCCAGCGCCCCCACGTCCACCTCCAGCCTGCTCGCCCCTCCCTCCAGCCCCTTCCACCCGCCCCCCCACCACCAGCACCACCCGCCTCCCCCGCACAGCCAGCCCTGTGCTGCGGGCCCACACGGGGAGCTCCCCGCCCTCGCCCCCCCCGACCCCTACAACGGCAGTACCGTCCCGTCGCAGGCCTCCGGCTGCCTCCGCAGGGACAACGCGCACCCCTTCGCCCCCCACTCCTCCTCCCGCTCCTCCTCCCATTCCTCCTCCTCCTCCTCCGTCAGCGCCTCCCCGCCCCCCGCGTTCTCGGGGGAGGTCCCCGTGGGTTCCCCGGGCGCGGAGCCTCGGGGCCGGGACCCTCTGGGGGCCCTAGACGCCCTGAACGGCCCCGGGCCCCTGGGCGACTCCGGCGGCGTGGGCCACACCAGCCTGGAGAGCCTGCTGGGGGGCTGCGGGGGCTCCACGGAGAGCGCCTCGTCGCGCCGCTCCAGCGCCGACCTCCAGACGCAGAGCACGGAACAGTCGTGGTCGCTGGACCTCACGGACTAGGTTTCCCTGGCAACGGCAGCGAGGGACCTTGAAACCCTGCGGAGGGCACGGCGGTGGTTGCCGGAGGGGCCGCCGAGCCTGGGGGGAGACGATCCTACTTGTCAGTGTTTTAATGGGTTTTTCCTGGAGGTTGGGGGCGCGCTACTTACTGTGTCCTGTAGTGGGGGCTGTTGGGGCTTTATTGGCCGCTCTTCTATGCAAAGTCAAGTCCTTCGTGCATTGGATTCTCTTTTGTTAATTTTGAATCATTCGTTTTTCATTTGTATGTGATATGAATATGCAGCATATCATTTACAGAACTCTAATTTTTAGGTTCCTGGAAAATACTACATTTTAGGAAACCCTCTTCAGAGCATGAATCTGTCTTTTATTTAGAGAAAATCAGCACAAAATGAATTTTTGTGGTGATTTTTTTCAGGATATCGGAATGGCTATGAATGAGTATTCAACTTGCATGATACGCCAATTAAATTACTATTTATTTATTTATTGGTTGAAGAACGCTTGTAGTTGGTACAAGCATTGATATACAGTAGTTAGTACATGAATTCCATAAAAAAAGGTATTATTCTAAACATTTAGCATTACATGAATTCACACACACTCTCCAGCTCTACAAAAGCTTGTTCTACTACTCATTATCCTGATTTATGTTGATAACTTGATGTTAAAACGCTGTTACCTCCTTGCATGGTAAAGTTGTTGATTTCTGTTTCCTAAGGAAAAGGCATCCAAAGTAATGTGTAAGCATTCTCTATGATCACCTGTATGTACTGTAGACAGAGGCCACAGGCGACAGAGCCAGAGGGTACTCTGTAGTAAAGCACGTGATGTGGAGTGTTCACCGCACGGCATAGATTGTACTTCTGTTTTAGCTGCTACCTCTCTTCTTTTGGATTCGGAAACCCATTGGTTCTTGAACTACATTTTCTAAACCTATTCTGCAATTGTAAAAATGATATTGTTTAGTCATCCCTATCCACAGTCCAAGTGTGTGTGTGTGTGTGTGCGTGTTTGTATGTGTATATATATATATAAAAAGATATCTATGTAGATGTCTATATATATAATCTATGAAGGATTTCTCAAAAGCACACAAAGCGCCTGTTATTTTTAATCACACACACACACAACATACAACACCACACACATAAGCACATTTATACATAGAAACACATATGTGCATCCATATGTAGATACTTTTTGCCGTTTAATTATTTACATTCTATTCAAAATATCAATGCATCCTGATAGAAAGTATCAATGAATCACACAAGCCGTGGAAGATACACAGTATTGGGAGTCATTGTTGGGATGGAAATAATTTCTCCAAATGATAAAAAATAAAGAGTTGCTGAGGATATAATGTGTGTTGTTTCTCTTGGATTCCCAAAGAATAACATCAATATACAGGTATCAAATATCTACTCATAAGATAATGAACAAAGTTAAGGTTTGTCATGACTACTGCGATGACGTTCAGGCTGCCTGTACCCGGGAACAGTGGAAGCCAGGTAGAGAATCGTGCTACTGGATCCACTTCTTTGTGGCGGTTGAGTCCTTAGGCGACTGACCCTGTATCTGGGCCTGGACCTACATTGGTCGTGGGCCCACCACTCACGACGGGTCGGAGGAGATGAGGTTCATCGGCCGAGGCAGAGGAGACTGGATCTACAGACGTGGCTGCTAAAACCAGACATCAACCACAGTCCACATGCCCTTTTCGGGTTTCGGTTGCCAGTCCAGAGTATCAGACTTCCTCATCCCACTGGAGGGAATAACTGAGAAACCTGGAACGCCTCATCTGTATCTGAATCTCTTACCTTTGTTTGTTTTTTAATCTATAATCTAATAATCCAGTTTCCTGGCTCGATTGTGATAATAACAGTATTTACAATCATAATCGTAGCTAAGAGAGGGTTTACCCTAGGAAATTGACCAATTTACGATCTTTATCGCAAAAAAATTGCCTCATGGTGCAATTGCGATTGATTGGCTCGTGTCATTCAACTCTATTTGCCTGAATTTAAAATATATTTTGAATTGGAGTTGCTAATTTTGGAGACTTTGCCTAAACTTAGCGCTACTCCAATCTCTTATTATTTTCAAGTCTTGACCCAGGTAAACCAATTGAAACAAACGAAGATAAAACCTTTTGTTTCCTCAGATTTTCATTATTTTGCTTTACTACATGCCCTTGAACCACTGCACTGTGGGTTTAGGCAAGGCAAGGCAAGGCATATTTATTTGTATAGCACATTTCATACACGTGGCATTTCAATGTGCTTCACACAAAAGAAAAATGAAAAAGAAAATGAATAAATAAAATAAAGATACAAATTTGGAACCATACACAATTTTAGCAAAAGTAAAATGTAAAATATACATGGAATACCAACAGCAAAGAGCGAATTTAAAAGTAAAAGAGAAAATAGAAAAGATACATAAAAACAATGTGCATTAACTGCTGAAAGCATCTAAAAAGAGTTTGGTCTTAACTCTTGTTTTAAAAATGGTGACAGTGGGGGAGTTTTTGATGGTCTCTGGAAGCTGGTTCCAGAGATGGACACCATAGTGGCTAAAAGCTGCTTCACCCTGCTTTGTTCTGACGGTCGGTTTCAGTAGTAATTGTTTATGTTGTGATCTTAGGGACCTTATTTGGGAATATTGCTTAAACATGTCATGTCAGTAGTTTGGCCCAACCCCCTTCAAAGACTTAAAAACAAGCAGAAGTGCTTTAAAATCAATTCTGTAACTAATTGGGACACATGAATAATTGAAATGGGACAATCTACAAAAACTATTCGTTTTCTAAGTCAAGAAAACGGTACAATTCAAGTAAGCTTGTTGGTGACTTGTCTTTCATTATTTAGTATACTTTGCCATTCTCAATATTAAGGGGTTAAAACACTGGATAGCAATTTCTTAGCTGTATGACATTGGTGGAGAATGATGAATGCATAAACATAAAGTGAGGATTCTAATTTCAACTGAATATTTATACTAAGACATATCCTCAGGTATACACAGTAATCATAGCTGACATTCTCAACAGTGTGGAGTAAATAGGGAATGCTTGTGTACAGTGCCAAGAATCTGGTGCTACGGATCTTTTAGTCCACATATGGAGTTCCTCAGGTATTCATTCTAGTGCCTCTGTTATTTAACCTCTACATGCTCCCCCTAGGCCAAATATTTCAAGAGTTTAACATAACATGCCACAGCTATGCAGATAACACCAAGATTTACCTTGCATTATCACCTAATGACTTTGGTCCAATTGACCCTTTATGCCTGTGCATTGAAAAAGTAAATAGCTGGATGCAAAATAGTTTCTTAGAATTAATTAAAGATAAAACTGAGATAGTTGTATTTGGGAATAAAGAAGGGAGACTGAGGCTCAGTGCTTACTTAGAGTCTAAAAGTCTTCAGACAAAAACCCATGTAAAGAATCTTGGTGTTATCTTGAATGCGGATCTTATTTTTTGTGATCATATAAAAGCCACAACTAAAACAGCCTTCTGGTACCTAAGAAATATTGAAAAGATCAGAGATTTCGTATCTCAGCAGGACTTAGAGAAGCTCATGCATGCATTTGTATCATCCAGGCTTGACTATTGCAATGCCCTCCTCACTGGCCTCCCCAAAAGGTCAATCAAGCAGCTGCAATTAATTCAAAATGCTGCTGCCAGAACTTTAACAAAATCCAAAAGCGAGAACACATCACAGCAATCCTCAAGTCTTTGCATTGGCTTCCAGTACAATTCAGAATTGAGTCAGCTGGTTGTGCCTAGGGTCAGGTCTAAGCAGGGTGAAAAGGCATATATTTTTTTTAACCTTTGTTTCTCCAGATAAAACATTAAGAACTGTTTCTTATTTACAATATTGATTGAGCATTTAGCCGTTATGCTGTCCACTGTTGGAACCAACTACCAACAGAATGTAGCCTGCTCCAACTGTAACTTCTTTGAAAAATAAATTAAACCCCCATTTACTTTCTATTGCTTTCAATTAATCTTGTTTTGTTTTGTTTTATTCTGTTGTAACTTGAATATTTTTGTATTTGTTTATTCATATATGAATACTATATTTCATTTCATTTTTTAATTTTTTTTTAAAGCACGTTGAATAACCACTGTGTCTGATACTGTGCTATATAAATAAATTGGACTTTGACTTTGACAAATAATTGAATGTTGACATAACGGGTTTAAACACATCCTCTCTGCAAAGAAACCAAACGGCTACTATCCATCACTCTGTAGTCTGTATGCAGCAAGGTCCAAGACAGATTTGACCTTGACATTTGGACAATATAGATGTTTTCCATGACAAGGTACATCATGCTTTACATTGTAATGACTCATTTTCAACACTTCTCGATATGAAAGCATCAATAAATCACAATAGCCGTGTATCCCACACCGTTTTGGAAATCCTTTCTCCAAAGAATACAAATAAAGGTTGGTTATCATCAATGCCCAAATAATAATTCTCTCACTCCATCGAATATGTATAAACATAAGGAATGTAAATCTCTAGAGATGTAATATTTATATCAAAACAAAATGTGTGATTTTATTATCTTCAACGATTACTGGAAACTTCTATTTGGCCTCCTAAGTCCATTGTGTCATCACTGTTTAACTATTAACACACAATTGTTGCATAATAATGGACATTTGATTGACATAGGCTTGTGTGCACGTTGTAAACACACGCATATTGGGTGTTTGGGCTGAATATGCTCATGTGTATGTTGTCCACACATTTGATTCATTTGACCATGTCTTAGTTAGTCCAAGCGAATAGCCAAACAAGAGATAGTAACAAAAAACTTTTCATGGAATACCATATGATGTGTGATACTGACTCTAGAATCTAGAACAGGGGTATTCAATACAAATAATTCTCAATCAATCCAGATAGAACAACATCTGAGTCACTTTCTATTAGTCACCTCTGATCTAGAACATGGGAAGAATAACAGTTGCGTGAGGACAAAGTGAGGAATGTCCCTGCTGTTGCGACATTGGAAATTCCCAAAGTATCAGACACCTCTATAAATACGGTCAAGCCACTGGGGTAGACACTTCCATCCCATTATCCAAATCCAAATTCTTCTTCTAGACAAGCAAGAGGATCAGTCCAGAGGGAGAAGAAAGATGAAGACTTTACCGGTTGTTCTGGTGCTTGCATTGGCCTTCAGCTTTGGTGAGTCGAGGCCTACAGCCCAAACGTCTCCATTTAAATGGCACACTTAAAGAATACTGACCACTCATATCTAATATACTTGATCTGTAGGAGAAGCTCTGAGGTGCAACCGGTGTCTCAGAAGAGGCTGTACCAACAGGGTTGAGACGTGCAGCGGACCCAACGACGTCTGCGCATATGTGATCTTCCTACCTCTCGCCAGTAAGTACACACGACCTTCTATCCGACCCGATACATGCTCCTCTTTAGCTGACCGGTCTTCCTCCTCCGGTGAAGTCATGTCTCGCTGTTTGATAACTCATTCTCTTCCCCTGTGTTCTTGTTACTTAAGACATTATGTTTCAGGTTGTGGCTGCTTTTACTGTTTGTTTGTGCTGTTTCGTTTGTCATCTTATTTAAGATGGTGGTTGATGTAGTAATAGTTATTGTATTTCTTTCTTCCTATCAGCCAACGATTACTTCAGACGTTGCATGAAGGAGTCCGACTGCTCCCAGTTGCAATCTAAGCCCAGACTTATGACGGTCAGCTGCTGTCAGAATGACCTCTGCAACTAAAGCAGAGCTGGGGTCGGAGGTCATCAAGGTTACATCTCTACCAGGGCTATTCCCATTTTGAAATGGGCCATTTCTCTTTCTCTACCATTTGTAGGCAGGAGGTGGATTGACACGCATCACAATAAAGCTGATTTGTAAATATGAATTTACTGCCTCTAAGACTCTTCTTTCTTCGTTTGTTGTATAACACCTTGTGTAATTCCTTGTTTATTTGCAATGAATTTTAACAAGAAGAGAAATTGACATGTAAAGTGGGAGTAGGCCCGTTACGTTAAGGCAGGGGACAGGAACCCTCTAAGACCGTAGAGCCTCCCAATGTATGAACTTGAAATTGTTCTTAGAAGGGCTGACTTGCAAGTTTACGGAATTATAATGTAAACTTTTTAGGGAAGACATTCATTCATTGCAAATGAGACAAGATTATTTAAATGGGAAGAATGATTCACTGCAGATGAAGGTATTATAATAAATAGATTTTGTCCAGGACATTTATATAAAATAAATGATGCAAAAAATGTTGTTTGAAATGATTTTTTTTTGTTGTTTGTTGTTTTTTGGGTTGTTATTTATTTAATCATTTAAAGAGTATGGCTCTAGAGCACTAGATTACTGCTCCCCGAGTTAGAACAAAGAGGGGATACGATTAAAATGGTGGCATTCAAGATAAGTTAAGTTAAGGTCAAGAACAGAACAGAGTCTTTCTCCAGAAATTGGAAACCTGTTGGACAGTCTCGCCGACTACCGTTAAACATTGAAGAAGTGTGCTGACAGTTTATCCCCCTGTCCCACCTCATCTGCCTGCGGTCATATTACCTTGGCTATAATATCACGTCTCTCTATGGATTTTGTTCCCCAATTGTACATGCGCATTTAATTTATTCACAAACAAACACTATAGTAAATGTGCACTGCGCACTGTTCTCCACCCCCCCCCCCCCCCCCCCCCCCCCCGCCCCCCTCCGCCCCAGCGTCCATGTCTTGATTGGGGGTTCATCCATTTGGGGGTTACAGGCTCTGTAGCCAACAGGGTGGTTTCGACAGTCGGTGGATGCAGGTTCCGATGAGGACATATAATACGAACATATTACGGCGTGGTGCTCTGCGGACATCAGATACCCAGACCTGCTCGCCTTCCAGCAGCGGAGAGTGGGACGGGGACATGTAGGTAATGAAAGTGATTAGAGAGCGTCGTTGGCCCACAGTCAGCCGCAGACGGACGCTGCTTAAGGGTGAACGAGAGGTCATCAGAGGTCGGTCTGACATGTCTGACCAAAAATTATCAAATAATTGACTATTGAATCTATGTGAACAATCAGAAGGAAGCAGAGGCAGATATACTCCCCCCCCCCCACCACCACCCCCCACTCATTTGGATGTGTCTCGAGGTTCAAAACAAAATGTTGCATTATTTACATCGAATCATCTCAGACCTAAAGCTCATAGATCACCGAAACGAGTGAAATGGTTGATGTCCAACAACAGACCTAGCGGTAGGTAAAGTGGGCTATTCAGAATATGTATTGGTGTTCCCCATGCCCCATCTGGTGGTTACACAATAAATAACTGAAATAGGAAGAATCCAGTGCAGGATTATTCTATATTGCACCTAAAAATAATAAATAATTTCCTAAATTAAAGTAAATAAAAAAGTTAAAAGAAATTTCCAATGCGTCTTTAATGTGCACTCTTTATGTGGATTATACTGAGTAATATCCGAGGGGTTTGATTGGCTCTGAACAATCACGTGACGGGCGAATCCAGGAAGTGTTGTGGGTCCCTAAACGCGGAAGTGTGGATTAGCATTAGCATGGGCTGCTAAAATAAAACCTTAAAAGTGGTCAAGAAAGCAGAACAAAGTATAGTCAAGCTTGATCCAACTGTTTTATAAAGACAACGCACAGCCCAATAATCCCGGTAAAGACAACGTATGCTTTTAAATTCTACTTTTCAAGCGATCACTGGTTGATAGGTTGTATAGTTTAAATTTTACCACGGTCTGTGGTCATTTTAATTACGTCTAAATATCTAAAAGTATTCGTCAGCCTTTTGTACGACTGACTAAACAATCATGTATGCTATACTGAGAGTCATGTGCACCGATGTCTCTCCCTAGATATCTGTCCGTACCATTGTTGTTTAAGGTCAAAACTTGTCAACAATTGACACCCCAAGGTGCCTAAAGTCACCAGCTCAAATTACTGCTAGGGGCGACAATAGGGGATATAACTTTGGTGTGTTAATGATCAATTGTAAAGTCATGAATGTCGTTATTGTTTTGTGGATTTTGTATACTTTTACATTAACTATTCATGTATAATGTTTGTGTGTATGTGTATAGATATTATTTAAAAAATTCCAGATATTACTGGAATTGTTATGCTAATAATAATAATACATTTTGCTTTTTTATGTGTCACTGCATGACAGCACGTCATCCGTTGCTCGTCGCTGACCTGAGATCAAGAGGGATCGTTAGGTTCGGTCCGCTCAGCCACCACCAGTGCCTGCGTCTGTGTCTGGGATAGGGTCAGTTTGTGACAACCCACCAATAACAGCGTCCGTCCATGGCGGCCAGCAGGCCCAGTGCCACCTCGGCAACCAATAAGATCTTCCAGTTCAAGCTGGTCCTGCTCGGGGAGTCAGCGGTAGGGAAGTCCAGTTTGGTGCTGCGCTTCGTCAAGGGACAGTTCCAGGAGTACCAGGAGAGCACCATCGGAGGTAAGGGACCGGGACTACAGGGTAACCATCACAGTGTTGGTCTGGGGTCAGCCAGCAGGTCTACTATGTTAAAGCAGAATAACTTCAGTGGGGAAATGGGGAATGAACCAGGACTCGGAGCCTGTGTGCCGTTTGGTATGGGGATATTCTATCGAAGTAAAATCTTTCGCACGGTGGAAGCTTTCAGTAGGGGAGGTAAATAAGCGTACATCTAAAGTAACCAGTCTGTACGTTGTTGAAACCTTTACAGACACTTTTTTACAGTTTATATCTGCTGGCCGACTCTATGCTCCATGTATGTTAATGACGGGCTTACAAATCCCGGCCTCCGGCAAAATGATTGGTTGAAAAATAAATATGATCGGAAGGAAGTGAAAGGCACCGTTCACCCAGATTTGAACTTGTCTGTCATCAGTCTCTAGCTGTTAATCTAAATAAGGAATTTGATTAATATTCATATTTAGATATGAAAGTCTAATATCTGAGTCCTGGGCAATAGGATCAGGACTGTGGGTTTCCTAATATGGGCGTGGGATGGTTAGAGATATCTGATTTATAAGCTATTGACATTTAATAGTACGTTTTTGATAAAGAAATAGAAAAGTCAAAGGTATTTAGAGGCCCTACTTCCATAAATAGACTGCCTAAAGATAACCAAACCCAGTGCTGGGTAAGTTGACGCATCAAGAGAGCTAGCTCATAGTTCAGTTCACACAGATTAAAATGAACTAGTTCAGGTTCAAAGTTCAATATTTAGAATTTTGAACTGTTAATTTCTTCTTTATTTATTCTATTCAATGATTTTTCAGTAGAACCTCCTCCTACCCATCCATTCCCAGGCCCCCAAGCTCAAAGGGCACGCCCCACGGCGTTCTAGATGCCTGAGAAGCGGATCCCTCCCTCGGACGTTGCCATCAACATCATTCGTGGTCCGACAGAGTGTCCCATATCCACACACACCTAGTATACTCAGAGTTCACTTAGGTGTGGGACGAGAGGAGAGGTAGCCTTTTGGCTTCTGGGGCGAACCTGCCCATTGAACCCTGAGGGTTCAACCACGTCGCTGGGTTAATTTCCTCCCACTCAAATCTCATGTTTCACATGGAAGTGTCTCATTAGATAAGGAAGATCTGCTGGCCTTTCACATGGGTTTTAAATTGAATGTAGACTCCAGAGACTGCGGACTCCTGTAGGCCAGACACCCCTGACCAAGACCTGCCCCTTCATGCATCTGTATAAATTCACTGTCAATCTCTTTACATAAAAGCTTCTGCTAAGTCACTGAAGGGTAAACGAAAACAATGGGGGTCGGCTGCGGCCCTTCCCTCATCTCACCTCCCCTCCCCTCCTCTCCAGCTGCCTTCCTCACCCAGACGGTATGTCTGGACGAGACGACGGTGAAGTTTGAGATCTGGGACACGGCGGGCCAGGAGCGCTACCACAGCCTGGCGCCCATGTATTACCGTGGAGCGCAGGCCGCCATCGTGGTCTACGACATCACTAACGCGGTGAGCGTCGTCCCTCCGGTGGCCATTTTAGAATGTTATTTTTGATGTCGGGGTTGTTGTTTAAATTAACCCTATATATGCCTTATGTTATATACATAGTGTTCTTTCTACAGTAAATGTTCCAAAACACTATTGGTAGTTATTTGTATTGATATTAATACAATACTTATTATATTGTTAGTTTGTTATTTTATCCCACAACTGTTTTTCTTAAAGGTCCCATGGCATGCTACTTTATCGATGCTTTAATATAGATATTAGTGGGCCCCTATCACAGTATTTGAAGACGTTCCCAAAATTCCGCCGTGGTGCAGAAATACAGCCACTACGAGCCAGTATGAGGAGGAGCGAGGCGGGTCAAGGAGGAGGGTGGGGGTGTGGCCCTGAGCAGCTTGCAGCCACGGTACCATGCCCTCTATTTACAGTGGATGTATCGCAATGGAGAGGCGCACACAGCCTTTAGCCGTGTTCAGTAAATATTCTAGAACACTCCGGGTGCTCCGGCGGGAGTCCTGGAGCTCTATATCTAAATAATATCATATTATCATATTAGATGTCTCTGGTTCTTCCACTTCCACATTCATCTGAAGTAGTCTGAACCGCGACATGGAGGAGAAAGGGATTGATGCCCGCGATTGTCGCCCGTCAGAGCCTGGCTGTCGAGGCACCACCGCTTCGGAAGTGGGCAGCGGCGAGCGGGGCTCCGGTGGGAGACAATCGCGGGCAACAATCCCTTTCTCCTTTATTTAGCGGTTCTTGTACTTCAGGGAGGCAAAGCCAAAGTTCCTTCCCCAAATTCCTTCTCAACCATGGCTGAGATAACCCCCACTACGAGTCTTGTTGTGGAAATACCAGAGACGTCAGAGAACCGAAGTGTTATGCGCCATAACACCAACAGCAGTACGGTTATCCAAATAACAAAGAAGTGTACAACACTTGTGTTACAGTGTGTGTAATCACACACACACACACACACGCACATGTGGCGCTCGCACGATCGTAGCTCATTGTCTCATTGGCGGACCAAATTCTCTGGGCGGGCAAGGCAGAGAAAGGGGAGGTAACCTGGCCCCTTATGACGACATATGGTGCCACATTCCATATCAGCGTGCCTGAGCTTCCAAGGTGAGCAGGATACCCAGTGCTCGTTTTACACCAAACGCACATTTTAGCCACTGGGGGACCAAAGGCAGGCTAGGGGAACTCATATTAATGTTAGAAAACCTCATAAAGTGAGATTTTCTTGCCATGGGACCTTTTAATGAATAATTTCGGTAGATGGTTACTTTATTCGTCCCACCCTGAAATTATTATAATTTTCAGGCTAACTACCATTAGCCGTGGCGTGAGCGCTATCAGACTAACATGTTGCTACCCCCAGGACACGTTCACGAGAGCCAAGACCTGGGTGAAGGAGCTGCAGCGGCAGGCCAGCCCCAACATCGTCATCGCTCTGGCCGGGAACAAGGCAGATATGTCTGACACCAGAGCTGTGGAGCACCAGGTAGGAAGGAGTCCCACCGCACCCCACCTCCAGCTAGACCCTCTGCAATAACTATGTTAGGACAGTGGCTAGGATGTTTGTCTCACAGCCGAAGGGTTCCGGGTTCGAACCCCAATGTCTCTAGCCCCTGAGCATGATGCTCTACTCTCTCTGTCAATGTTTGTACTCCAAGTTACTTTGGGCAATGCCTCGGAATGATGACTAAATGGTGAATCGTAAAATGTTATTGAAACTATTTTGGCAAAGGTTGAAATGGTAGGGGAATGTAGCATTATGAGGAACTGCATTTACTCGAAGACCAATGGACTAAGAATATACCTCTTTTCAGAATTAAATGAAAAAAGAAATCTAATCGGTTTTAAACATATATATTTCTTGAAAATAATTAGATATTTTGAGCCCTTTTTTTGTGATAATATGGCTGAGCTGTCTCTTGAATAGCTCTCATAATAATTATATTGTGGTGATGTTATTTAATGGTGTTTATCACTTGTGTTAGTCTTGTCTTGATCAATTGGTTTTCTAATCCAACTCTAAACCTGAATGTGTTTCAGGAGGCTCAGGTCTATGCTGACGACAACAGCCTGCTGTTCCTGGAAACCTCCGCCAAGACCGCCCTCAACGTCAACGAAGTCTTCATGGCCATTGGTAAGGGCATCATCGTCATCATCATTATCATCATCCTCTTCACTCTTGTAGGGCTAGGCGATTAATCGAATTACGATTTCGATTTTAGCGTTGAACAATCACAAAACTAATATAATCGATTTTTTATTTTTTACTTTATTCAATGTTTATAGCAAGTGCAGAACAGCTGGATACATATCTGTACATTATTTTAGATTTCAATTGTTTTCTTTTTTACTATTTCGTGTATTTTTTTAAGTCGAAATTTCATAGTTCTCAGTTACAAAGTGTTCTTTGGGAGAGACATGCTGAATAAATACATAATGTTTTCAAACTCAAAAATAATCGTACTCTTGCTATTTACCGAAGTCCACTTCCTGGTAGGGTTCTTCAAATATAATCTCGGTTCAAAACATTGATAAGAAACTCCCTATATCCGTAAAGAGGCGTATATGTATTTGCTATGCCAGGTTCTGTGAATGTTCTGGAAACTCCCTAATCTTTCTGCATCGACTTCTGCATACGATTCTCAAATTAGTCTCGAGTATATTATTCAGTACAGACACAGTAACTGTCAGTGACCAGAGCAGGCACGTTCTCTCTTTGAAAGCAAAGTCACCATGTAATAGGACATAATCCTGGCTCATAGTTGGGTTTCGGTCCTTTCCGAAACCTGTAAAATGACGCGTTCCGCGTGTTTGCTACCTAAACTCGACTTACTCGTTTGCCATTTTTCTGAGCTCAGCCAGGTGTCTATAAATGGCATGGCCATGCGTCGACTTGCCCGTGCACTTCACCAGCGGCAGATCACATCACGTCACAATAAATTCTGCTTTGGTTACCTAAAATATTCTGTGTGCTGTGTCACAGGCTGGCTGGGGATAGGGTACGTCTGTAGCTTTTTTCTGCCTTTGAAAACGTCCGTGTGACATCAGAAGGTCACAGGCACCCCTAGCACATGGCACAGTTTCTGATGGAATGCTAAATCTACACTTTGGAGAAGTTTGACGCACCCAAAATTGGATGAGTGGATGAATGAGACGATGGCGTTTGTTTGAATAGATGGATACAGAACAGAAGGACGAATGTTGCACGGGTCGATGAATCGACAGGCAGTGGTTTGCGTGTTGCTAATCTCCTTCCTCCGGTGTTTTTTTCCCCTGCAGCAAAGAAACTCCCCAAGAGCGACCCGGCGGCGGGGGGGGGGAGCGCGGGCCGGACGCGGGCAGGGGTGGACCTGCAAGACCCCCCGCCCTCCGGCCGCGGCGGGCGCTGCTGCGGCGGCGGCGGCAACTGATGACGTAGCTGACGACCTGAAGGACTACAGAAAGACCCGGATCTCCAGAGGGAGGAGGAGGAGGAGGGGGGAATGAAGAGGCCGCCCCCCCCATCCCAAATGAGATTATCTGATCCCCTCACCACACACACACACACACACCTTTCTGATCAAAGGAACGTTTTTAAAGAATCATAAGCTAGAGGGAGGTTTCCCAGAATCCCTCACTCCGCAGGATATCTAGCCCGTCTGTGTGTCTTCGCCCGGCCTCTCCGTCTGTCTGTCTATCTTTCTGTAACTTCTATGTTTCAGATGGTTGACCTGTTTAGGTGAACCGTCGTTCTGCCTACCTGTTCCACACTGCCTTGCTGGCTGTCTCATTTCTGCCTGTCTGTCTGTCTCTCTTCACCTTTTATGTTTGAGATTATCGACCGGTCTTACAATTTTAAAACAATGATGCCTGTATGTAGTTTTCATGCCTTTTTGTAGCTGTGCGTGCGTGCGTGTGTGTGTGGTGTGTGCATGCGTGCGAAAGGCAGTAAGTCAATCGTACTCTTCCCGCTGTTGATTCAATCTTCCAGATGTAAAAATCACTTTCTTCTCTTTATTCTCACTGAACATACGAACACCAGAATAAAGGGATTGTAATTTCATAATCTCTGCATGCTGGGGCGCTTCTTGGCCATCAGGGGGCACGATTGACCCAGAATTCGAGCGGTGCGTTGACGCAGTACAACCTACTACGAGTACAACGGTCGTGTTCGGTATCAGCTGTTAGACACCAGAATATATATAATATATATATGATATATATAGGACCAAAAAGTAATAAAAACATGCAACTTTTCTTGACTCATATCCAGATTGCGTTTGTCTTTAGCCTTGTGATCGTTGCAGTGGAAGGTTTGGGTGGGGATGCAAATTCCGTTTTAAAATCTGTTTCTATTTGAACAGTTTGGATGTCTTGACGTGCCTTGTATATGTAAAAGAGTGATTGAATGATTACTCTTGCATGCATGTTTAAAGTCATGATTGCAGTTTCTGAATGCTGTGGAATTAATGCTGATAATCTTTATAAACACCAACATATTCCAAGTTATGGTTTGTGGCTGTGTTATGGGTGGTGGCGACAATATCATTCATGAAAACACATTTCAACTCACTTGGTGTTGTCTCTACGGGGCTTCAGTGATCTTAAATGGGTTTGTCTGAGTTTGAAAGAAAGATACTGGGGAAAACACCCTTCCCATTTTCACAACTGTTCCGAAATATTTGTTCAGTAGGTACCAAATCAGTATTTTAGCAATTAATGAAATAAATACCCGGTAGCTCGAATAAACCGAAACATGTTACAAAAATAATGAAAAATGTAACAAATATTTATAAATAATGTTGTGCATGATGGCGACCACTAGATGGCAGAAAAGTGCTTCGGGTTTTTCTGCCACGGCCCTCGACGTCTGGAAATGAACGAAAAAGGTTAGTTTCGACTGAAAAGACATTTCTTGAAAATAATCATGATTGACTTTACTGTACCAGGTTTAATCTCTTGATTCATACAATATAGTGGGAAAAATATTTATTTTGAAACATCAGTAATTGGCGTGTGTGTGTGTGTGTGTGTGTGTGTGTGTGTGTGTGTGTGTGTGTGTGTGTGAATGATGTGTGTGAATCGAATTGGTTTGATGACATGGGTTTATAATGTTTATATGATTATTTGTATATTTACTAATTTCATAAATTGTAGCCTATATTTTAAAGACCAAGATTACAACATAGGCAAGGAAGTGGAGCAGTCGGCCCTCCTTCATAAAACTAGAATGTATACTATATTTGCCATAAATAAGCAACATAACTGTAAGCCTACATATGCTTGGGCTTAAATTATAGGATATATTTAGGCCGTACAAAAAAAATGCATGGTCATGATTAGAATATTAAACCATTAAATAATACATTATGATTATTTTTCACTTCACGATTGGGCCTCATATCCTGCTTTCTGCAGGCTGGTCTGCGGGCTGTGACCGATTAATCTGGCCTCGGTCTTACTGGTTCCTGTTCAATGACTCAGTACACACACGCGCATCTGCAATACACAGATACGTGCGTCCGCTGTGTTCCCAGTAAATGATTTCTCATTTGGTGAGCTGTCAATCAGAGCTTGTGCCGAGAGAGAGAGATAACTGTACCGCTTATCTCTTCCTGCACATTTTGCTTTAATGTTTGATTAAACGTTTCCTTGAAGTAGATTTGAAAATATACGTTATTGCAGCATTTTAAACAGCTTATATTAAACATCCTCAAACCAAATGTATTTTGGGCCGGATTGGTGGACACTGATTGGTTGTTCTTGGGCAGACTGAAATGCTATTTAGCGCCAAGGACATAGAGGGGTGGGTTGATAAGGCTTATCTATCACCCATGGGTGCTGAGAAGACTCGATGTAATTTGAGATGGGGTGCTGATAGTGTCTGTGATGTGTTTCTTATCTGAAATGAGACGACGAGCTGCGTGGAGAAGACGGAGGGTGATTAAAACAACATTTACTGCAGAGACCTGCCAGGCAAAAAAAAACACACTGCATTGTTTGCTTTTGGGCTGTTTTTACCCAAAGCACTGAGCAGCTCTTCTTCAGAAACACATATATAAATTTATTATTATTATTATGCATGCACTTAAATTAGACTGATCCACGGTCAGAGAGAGGCTGCAGGTCATAAAGTAGCAGCCACACGCCAGTGCGTTTGGTTTAAACGCTTGTTTTGAATGAGGTAAGACATGATTAAAGCGCACAAAATATCTTTCCCCTTTTAGCAGTTTTATATTTATTCCTCATCTGTCTCATCGCTCTGAGGATCATCTGTGTGATTGTTTAAATGGGCCTACCACTGGTCGTGTTTTTCTAAATAAAGGCCTGTAAAGCAGCTGAAATATCCGAGGCCTGAGAGGCACTCAAACAGCAACAGCAAATATAACGGGGCATTAAACCTATTTTATTAATGTATTTTTCTATAATGTACTTTATCACTGCACTCCAATAGACAAAAAAACCGGTAGACGCATACACGTGCCGCATTATGTGCTCATAAAAAATATATTGTGGCGACTCCTACGGGGATCGCGTGTGTAATGTTGCTGCCACCGTTACCGAGACTTGCATGTTGGTTGGGTGTGCGGTGCGCTGTGTGTTGTGGGTGTGCGTTAAAATAAAGGCAGCTCTCGGAGTCGTGCGGTGTATGGGGCACGAGAGTTGCGTCACCGCTTAACCTGGGCTCCCGTCTCGTCCTTCCCGCACTGTTCGCCACAATATATATTAGGAAAAAATACAATTACCAAACGGGTTGATTGGCATCTTTGGCTCCGAGGGGCCACTCTGTGGAGCCTTGATTGGGGCGTGTCTTGGACGCAGCATGAAATGGACTAAAATGTGCCCTGATGATGAGAGCACTCAGGATAATCACCCTCATGATGACGTTGCAGGGTGATGGCCGCGGCGTCTTTTGATGTCGGACGCGCCGCTCTCTGAGAGTATTCAAGGCGAGAAGACGCACAGAAACGTGTGTGTGTGTGTTTGTGTGTGTGAATCCGGATGTGTGCGTGTGTGCGTGTGTGTGTGTGTGTGTGTGTGTGTGTGTGTGTGTGTGTGTGTGTGTGTGTGTGTGTGTGTGTGTGTGTGTGTGTGTGTGTGTGTGTTTATGTGCCCTCGCTCGTGCACGTCAGTGCTCTCTTGTGTCAAACAGATGTAAAAACACACCAGGATGTTCTTATTTAGGGGCCGTATCTTAGTGACAGCTTGTCACTGCTTGTCTGTCTGTCTGTCTGTGTGTGTGTGTGTGTGTGTGTGTGTGTGTGTGTGTGTGTGTGTGTGTGTGTGTGTGTGTGTGTGTGTGTGTGTGTGTGTGTGTGTGTGTGTGTGTGTGTGTGTGTGTGTGTGTGTGTATGCATGCTTGGGTGCGTTTGTGCGTGCATTGCATCGCATCAAGCCTATAAGAACAAGTGTTTGCGTGTGTGTGTGTGTGTGTGTGTGTGTGTGTGTGTGTGTGTGTGTGTGTGTGTGTGTGTGTGTGTGTGTGTGTGTGTGTGTGTGTGTGTGTGTGTGTGTGTGTGTGTGTGTGTGTGTGCAGCCATTTATTTTTAGGGCGGCTGTCTTGTGGTCGCTCGGCAAGGTGCCAGAGGACTTTCATGGGAAGGACATATCTCAAACTCCAAGTATGTTTCCACACAGCATCCATCATGGTCCGGGCTGACAGCTGCTGCCGCGGCGCGCGGAAAACACCGCGTGTCCGATGCCGCGTGCGATCCCACTACTAGAGGCCCCGCGCGCTCATGTCCACCAGGCCCGCTATTTTAATGAGGGGCGGGGGGGGGACTGCGGGGATTGGATGAATGATCTCAGGGTGATGTGCAGTGCGCGCGAACCACACCCGCGAGGTGGTGGATTTGAAAGTGTCCGAGGTTGATACCGGTCGGCCTGGTCAGCATTCCCCCGTGACCCCCTCGGCCGTGACCCCCTCGGACCGTTTATCTTCCGCTAAGTAGCCGGTCTGTTGTCGTCGGGGTATTAATAGAAGGAGATCACGGTGGTGGATGTTAAGGTTTGACACGGGAGGTTGAAAACGCCGACGTTTGCCACGCACGAGACCTCCAGACAGATGCACGAATGTTCTCCAAAAGGCGCCTTCACGTGAAAAAAAAATCCCGTGCAGAATATTGAAAATCTCGGGGCCTATTGTGTCTTCAAAGTCCTCCATATCTCTCACATAGGCCTATCGCCATCTGACGACGACAATTATTGTCCGCCAACCAAAATATGTTTGAAGCAAATTAACAGTATTTATCTTGACACATTGAAAACTCACCCTAAATATTAAAACGTATTAAATGCGTTTTATGTTTGAATAAGGCCTGCGCGCCCTCGAGCCTTTCTGCTGCAAAGCACACCGCCTGTTTCCGAGGCTAGAAATAAAACAAGTGAATCGTTTTTAACAATATTAATTAAAAAAATATTTATAATTAATGTAAATCGTTGTCCACCTACCCCTTCTTGGTTTTTCTCTCAACAAAAATAGGTTTCGTAAGCGCTCTCTTCTCCGTTCACCTTTTTGGCGGGGCTTTGACTCCTCTCCGCCAGCGCGAGACAAGCAGAGAACGGCGCGCGCGCGTGCCATCCTCCCGCTTGCTGTCATCGCGCGCGTGGGACCGAACGCCTACATGCGCGCGCGGTGCAGAGCGCCAGTCACAACGGAGACCCCGGACGACGCCGGCGAACAGGTAGGGAGAAGCGTTTAAAGCGTTTATGATTCATCTTTTATTCCACTGAAGACAATCATTCTTCCGGACCCACGTCACGAGGCATTTTGAAATTGGAACACGCGACTGTGTTTTAGTGTGACACTGCGGTGCGCGTGTCGAAGTGTGTCATTTTATTTGCGGATGGATGTGAGCGGTTACAGGGAGGTTGGCTGCTCTTTAATACTTCTCATGACTTGCTCGACCAAGGCTTTCATTTCTCCTGTGTGGTCACTCGTTTATGTTTATTGACGACACAGCTTAATGTACAACTTTACACGGCAAAGTCAGATGTGTCGTTAACCCTAACCCAATATGTGTTTTAGGTTGGTATTCTTACACACTATTCTTTGGGTATTTTTGTATTGATCGTGTTGAACTTGAATATCAAATCCGAGACAAAAAACATTGACTAACAAATATAGGATAGATTGGAATAAAAATGTAGGCCTATTGCAATTGAGCCGGTTCACGTTAAGCACATGCACAGAGTGAAAAAATACATCTCCCAGTATCAGCTTTCTGGAAAAAAAATGTCTTATCAAACCAATATTCTCTTTGTGGTAGCAATATAGATGTATCGTTTTTCTGAGAACCTGCATTTAGGTGTGTGTGTGTGTGTGTGTGTGTGTGTGTGTGTGTGTGTGTGTGTGTGTGTGTGTGTGTGTGTGTGTGTGTGTGTGTGTGTGTGTGTGTGTGCGTGCGTGCGTGCGTGCGTGCGTGCGTGTGTGTGTGTTTGTGTGTTTTTTGCGTGCAATGGATTTTTGCGTAGGCATTGTGTGTGACAATGATATTGTCATAATGTGTGAGGAGTATGATCTCATAGTTGTTAATTAAAAACAAATGCTTGCGTTTAGCTCATTGTATATTTAAATAAAATAATAATGAAAATAACAACATTTGCATTAGGCCTACCAGAACAGCTATAGGGGAAGTGGACCACCTGATTCTGATTGATTGTAACGCCATGCATTACATATTTTTTAACTGCTAACTCTGTCTTAAATTAGTAAGTTAAAATATGCATTTCATGATATATCCTTGCTGTCTGTACACTCACAACCCAGAACCCATAAGATAGAACCCGCGGGACATCATACCATGTCAAGTTAAAGATCCACTGCATGCTAGCCAAGATTGTGAGTTTGCTGCCCCCTAAAGGTTAGGGTGCATTGACTGTCGCACCAATAAGCAGTTTCTCATGGTCCAATTGAAAACTGTAGTTTATGTCCTTTTTAATGTTATTTTATTTTAACTTCTGGCATTTGACAAGCAGCATCAACTTGACATCACTTTGACTTGCATTTTTAATAAAATATGTCACACAGAATCCCCCTAGCTATAGACAGTAATCTTGCCATGGAGTTTTTAAGATATTGGTAATGCAATGGTTTAAAAAATTAAGTTAAAAATAAAAAATACTATTTCTGATGACAGCAGCTTAGTTTCTGGTTTTAAGTTGGGATAAAACTCGTTCTCAAATGGTGGTTCCATTGTTGGTGCTTTGTTTGCTCGAAAATTCTGAGCTAACATGCATGATTTAATTGAGGTAGGGCCCCTGATTTTATAGTGAACACTGAAATCGTGAAATGTGTACTTTAGGAGGTCATGTATTGTTATTCCATTGTTTTTTCATTTATTTTCGGAAAATGGTTCAGAAACAACAAATAATTTACCCCGTTGCTCTTATAACCGATCAGATTTCAGATATTTGTCCTTCATTCATTTATTTTTGTTAAATGTATATACCACTACTGCTATACTATGCTAGCAAGGAGCACAATGACTTGCAAAACAGAAAACGTAGCTTGTCTCTGACTGGCTAACAGAGATCAGCTTTCTCCGGAAGGTGATATGAAGCCTTACTGCAGGTCGATTTGTGCAAAATAATTAGTTGGTTGAATTCTAGCATCATTTATACACACACTCATTAACTCATTAATCTATTTGAATCTATTCCCAATTTAAGAATGTAGAAAGAAGCCTTTTGTTGTTATGGAGTTAAATATCTTTATATATAGGCGGCAGTGGTTATGAAAGGTAGGTTTTGTTTGACACCCCAAGGTTGCTAGTTCAATACCTGGCTCCTGAGGTGTCGCTGAGCAAGATTCCCGTTGTTTATGTATGAATATTTGCATGAATGGCTGAATGTAAGGTACTTGAGTGGTCACAGGTTATAAAAGCGCTGTATAAGTATATTTAAAAAAAGATCCAGTGTGTTTTATCGATCGTAGCGTACTGATGTAGATGGGCATTTCACCACTCATTGCCTCAATAATACTGGTCATCACCATCATGGTGATCACCCTATTACAGCTGAGACATGCTTCATCTTAAAGTCATCTCAAATAGAGGATTTAAATGAACAGGCTATCCACCCATGGGGTTGTAATGTAGACCTGCTACTGTTGGATTTACATAGCTCTACGTCTATCTGTGTGTGTGTGTGTGTGTGTGCGTGTGTGTGTGTGTGTGTGTGTGTGTGTGTGTGTGTGTGTGTGTGTGTGTGTGTGTGTGTGTGTGTGTGTGTGCGTGTGCGTGTGTGTGTGTGCGTGTGTTTGCTCACTTGTGATTGCCTGCTGGTAGATGTCACAAAAAGATCATGCGCCGCAGGGGTGATCAATTATTATTTTTAATTCAGAAATCATTGTTAGCTTCCCAAGTCAGGGATCCATATTGGAAGATACTTAACCAGGAGGTCTGTTAGCGCTTTGATAAGGGAGATACAGCCTGCAGTACCGCGTGTGAAAACAGCTACATTAGCATTGCCCACACGCGTACATACCGCAACTACAGGCCATTCGCTTGAAACCTTTTCCCCCTCTTTGTTGATTTACCCTCATCAATACCTTTTTTTTTTTAACGATACGCCCCCCAGCTGGCGGCACTGATGCGTATGTTTTCATGGCAAACTTAAACGCAGCCGTATAGCCTAGCACCCCTCGCACCACGCCACCTTACCCGCCCTCCCATTACCCCGTCCTCATCCTCGGCTTCCGCGGTCCCCTTCAAATCACCTTGTGGAGGCTCCTCCCCTTTCCCCCCTCCATTCCAAGCGCTTGGCCAAGATGGCCGCCTCGCTGCCGAGCCACATCTTCACCACCACCACCATCATCTCAAGGGCCCTCCCTCTCTCCCTCCCTCTCTCTCTCTCTCCCTCCCTCTCCCTCTCTCCCTCTCTCTCTCTCTCTCTCTCTCTCTCTCTCTCTCTCTCTCTCTCTCTCTCTCTCTCTCTCTCTCTCTCTCTCTCTCTCTCTCTCTCTCTCTCTCTCCCCCCCTCTCTCTCCCCCTCTCTCTCTCTCTCCCTCCCTCTCTCCCTCTCCCCTCTCTCCCTCTGCTTTCACATCACGCTCCCAGTGGCCAGCACTGTTGTTATTTTCACTTGCTCTCACACGGTAGGGGCCTCTGGGAGCCTGTAGTTCCTTCAGCTATTTATTTTTGTGTGTTTTGGCTGCCAGGTGAGAGGAAGGACCAGAAGAACCTCAGCTAGATAAGTGTCACCACAGGAAGACATCCCGGCGACATTGTTCAGCTTCAGGAGGGAGATTCTTTCTTATCTCTTCTGTCACGTTTAGAGCTCGCACATGTACAAAGTAACTGTTTACTTTCACCATTTATTTTACTATTACAGTTATGTTATTATTTTAGTAATATATAAAAATAATACAAAAAAAATATTTGACTTACTGTTATTGAAATAATAACACAATTATTACAATTATTTTGATTAGGATTATTCTGAATTATTATTGCATTTATTGGCACCTGGGCAGCTATTTAGCCCAATGTATAGCTTGTGTATGTATAGCTGTAGTCTTTAGAGTAGTTATTGCTGGGCTCTCAGGAATGGACATTATTTACTATGTTACATTAAACCATTATGATTATATTACATAAATTAAACATTATTCAACTATTTTATTATGCATTGTAAATAAGATACTTATTATTGATTATCTATAATCAATGTTCTTTTTTTAACAATTGTTTCCACGTTTCTAGTAATTCCACCAACGTAGTCTTAAAATGTATAGTTTTCGATAAACAGTCAAATTAACCTGATACAAATACATTACACCTGCATTAATTTACAGCAGTACGCATAGAAACTCTGTTTTGGGCCCAACCATATTTACATCCTTATGCCGTCGGTGCAATGTTCGAGAACTCTCTCTCTCTCTGTCTCTCTCTCTCTCTCTCTCTCTCTCTCTCTCTCTCTCTCTCTCTCTCTCTCTCTCTCTCTCTCTCTCTCTCTCTCTCCCCCTCTCTCCCTCTCTCTCTCTCTCTCTCTCTCTCTCTCTCTCTCTCTCTCTCTCTCTCTCTCTCTCTCTCTCTCTCTCTCTCTCTCTCTCTCTCTCTCTCTCTCTCTCTCTCCCCTTCTCCCCCTCTCTCTCTCTCTCTCTCTCTCTCTCTCTCTCTCTCTCTCTCTCTCTCTCTCTCTCTCTGTATGTGCTGCTGCTGCCATGTGCCTCAGTAAAAACCGTCAGGTGTGAAATTGAGAATAATCATGTGGAACAGGATTGGCCCAGGGAGCAGCTTGTGTCGGGCTCCTTGACTGTGAATGGACTTCTGCTTTCTACTGATAACGCCCACAGAGCCTCCCGCAATCAGCCCCCAACCACATTCTCTGAACACTGGAGAGAAAGAAAGATTTACTATTATCCCCCCCTATAGCTGTAGTCCAGCGTGGAGATTAAGCTAGGAGAGCTACCGGTGCTAGCCTAGTCGTTCAGAGACAAATAACAAGGTATATTCCTACCACATTATTCACATTATTCACACTAACATTTAAAATGATTTTACTTTAAAATCTTTTGAAATGTAGAATATGCTGCAATAGAATTCCCTGTTCTGTTTGCGTATGCTGATTATACCAGTGTATAGCAGTATACTGGTCGATTAAACGTATATCTTACCTAATTCAAATACCCAGCTTGCTAATTGAAATACCCAGCT
>NC_044065.1:17181248-17183748 GCF_902167405.1 Gadus morhua
CAGGTGTGCAAAGTGCTCTATGTGATTCAACACTGATACGAGAGAGAGAGAGAGAGAGAGAGAGAGAGAGAGAGAGAGAGAGAGAGAGAGAGAGAGAGAGAGAGAGAGAGAGAGAGAGAGAGAGAGAGAGAGAGAGACTGAAACTTTTTTTTTGGAAATCGAAAATGCTAAGCCTTTTATCCCGACTTATCCGCAGAATGCCGACATCTAGTTGACTGTAAAATGTAGGAAGCATCTTAGGAGGACATCATGTAGGAGGCACTTTACGGAGGAAGCACTGTGCGCAGGAGGAATCTTGTGTAGGAAGAAACTGAGGAAGCAGCTTGTCAGGAAGCAACTTGCGAAGGAAGAACTGTGTGTAACAAGCATTCTATGTAAGAAGCACGATTTGTAGGATGAATTTAGCATAGGAAGCATCTTTGGTAGGAGGCATTTTGTGGATGAAGCAGCTCAGGATGAAGCAAATGGAACAACCTCAAGAAATAAGCAACCGAGGAAAAACCACTTCAGATCGGCAACACCTCGTTGGGACACACTTTGTTTGGAAGTACTTTGTGTAGAAAGAAACACAGGGAGGAAACAAGTAGGAAACACCTGGGAAGGAACTTGCTGCACACCATGAGACAGCCCCTCACACATTGGAAACAGCGTTGGGGAGCATTGTGTGTAAGAAGCATCGTAGGAGACACCCAGACTGATGCACCTCCATGGAATACTCACTGAGTGGAGAATGACAATACTGGGTAGAAAGCACCAGAGGATTAACTAGGCCTACCTCCACCGTGCTTCATAACGTTAGTGTGGAAGCAATTAAAGTTAGTGTGAAATTAGACAAAGTTAACACAAAGTTAGTGTGAAATTTATATAGCGCTTAATATGGTACTCTAAGACGCTTTACATATTGCCCTATCAAAACTATGCAAGACAGACTAGGAATAAAAGAAAAACAGAGGTTAAACATGAAGAATAAGGTGGGAGTTAGGTGGGGAAGGCTAGTGTAAAAAGGTATGTTTTGAGTGCAGATTTGAAAGAAGAGAGGGTTGGAGAGACTTTGATGTGGGAGGGGATCTTTCTACCCATCTACCAGTCCATTGTGATATGGGTCATACATTTTAAAAACGGCAGTCTTGCGTTCTTGTGGTTTTTATAATAAGAAAAAAAACACTGAACTCGTCACACGCTTCATAATCTGCATACCAATGAGCCGTTGGCCATTAGTTTAAGTCGAGGCGGGCTAATATTGGTGAAGTGTGAATAGACGGCTGGCTGGATTCCTTTGTGACGCGGTCCATTATCGGTGTAGTCTCATTACCCAATCAGTCTTCCATCTCTCTCTTAGCGGTCTGCATAATGATGACGGCCCTTATCTCCCCCCCCCCTCCCCTGGCCTGCTCTCATCACAGCCAGGATATTTGGCTAGCGGCTCCCCAGTCCTGGCCAGGGATTCCCTGGGCCCGTTCCACTTTGAAAGGCCATGTACCTCTGGACGGTGTGTGTATTTATATATATATGTATGAATTTGGTTTGAGGGTTTTGTCCGTCAACAGATCTTTCGGGTTGATTTGGAAGGCCAGCCCCCAGCAGCACTCTTCGTTTATTAGTCATCAGCGCTATGGTCGTGATCATCACCGCCCACTTAGCGCCACACTCCACACCACAGACATACGCTCCCCGGGAAAACACCCAGCTGGGACGCTGGTAGCGGTAAGGTAGCCTAGCTCTGGTTAGTCTAGCGCCCCCTCCATAGGAACAGTGAGTAAACATTGTCCTTTACACAGAGAAATAGCTTATCTGATAGGATTTCAGAACGCATGTGTGTCCATGGATCCGTGTTTGTCTCTCTTTATGTTTTTGTGTGTGTACATTTAAGTCATTTGTGTGTATATATCGATATATCGAAGTGTGTGTGTGTATTGTATACTGTGTATGTATATGTAGTGTGTGTGTGTGTGTGTGTGTGTGTGTGTGTGTGTGTATTGTATACTGTGTATGTATGTGTAGTGTGTGTGTGTGTGTGTGTGTGTGTGTGTGTGTGTGTGTGTGTGTGTGTGTGTGTGTGTGTGTGTGTGTGTGTGTGTGTGTGTGTGTGTGTGTGTGTACACCGTGTTTGTGTGTGGCTATGTGCTGTGTGTGTGTGTAATATTGTATGCTGGTATATGTAGTGTGTGTGTGTGTGTGTACACCGTGTGTGCGTGGCTATGTACTGTGTGTGTGAGGGTCTCTGGGGGCCTCCATCCAGACCATCAGTAGAAGCGGCAGTGCGTGACCCTCAGATTGAGCTGTCGTCAGTGGATTGATGTCCTGCTGCGATCCGTGCGTCACCCAAGCGTAGCCACCGTCGCTAACCTCGCTAACGGCTAATTACAGCTCCATCATCACTGCGTGCACATGAAACTCCCAGTCCTGACCTACGACCCTGCGCTGATGCTAATTCCATCCCACTCCCAGTGGTGCATTCTGATTGCTAACAGCTAAATGCTCTCCGATAGCTAATAGTTTT
>NC_044065.1:17188748-17198748 GCF_902167405.1 Gadus morhua
CTAGCCTTGCATAGTCTATCATAGCTAAGCCTAGTTAAGTCCATCATGGCCTATTGCCAAACTAAGTTTAGCCGAACCTAACCGGATCCAAATGCATAACATAACAGCATATATCATATTATATTATATTGTATTATATTATAGAATTTCAATATTATATTGAAAGTATAGCATCAGCAAATATGATATAATATTATATTATATTGCCTATGGCTAATCTTTTATTATTATTATTCGTATAACATGAATGATATAATTTTTTAATACACATAGCTTGCCTCAAATTTCCTGTTAGCAGTTAGAGAACGGATTTTCAACACTCTTGAAATATGATGTTACGTGGATGTTTAACTGCATTTACTTTTTTTACCTTTTTCTTTTACTTCTGCTTTTCACTCACATATCCCTCCTCAAGAAGCCTGGCCTCATCCATTATCCTAAACATCCTCTTAATCACACACGCACACACACACACACACACACACACACACACACTCACACACACACACACACCAACCCGGTATCACGCCAAGGCGTAAGATAGATACGTCTGTCCACATCGCAAGGCGTGTTCAGGTTCACGCTTTGCCTGACCAAAGCGTCACCCTGAACACGCGTCCTTCTCCATTCGAAATGAATGGGGGAATAGCACCAACAGGGGGCGATACGTTCTCCTAGCATTTGGTGAAATTGTTACGTAGCCATATTAATCGTTATTATCTGAATGGGAAATGCAATATTTTAGGACATATACACCATTAAACGTGTTTCTAATGACATTTCTAGCGAGAAATGTACATTTTCCTTTCATAACATTCAGTCAGTGGTTGTGTCTGATCTTTAGTTTTATAGTTATTGGGAAGATTTTATCGGCTCGCTCGCATGTTTCAACGACGTCAGGTTACTAGGGACGCTGCTTTCGCTAAACTAGCAGCTCACGTGTTTCCTGCGTTTGTGTTATTAAACCGTTACTTTATGTAACTTTAAATGATATCATCGTGTTAGAAACACGTATATCTGAGAGCAGGGGTGAAGTATTGTTTAGATTGCTGTCAGGTTAGCCTGCTGCAGCCACATCCTCTCGGTACAGTTGTTATCATTTAGCATTAACTAAGCCTGGCCACCAGCGAAGAAGAAGAGGGGGGGGGGGACACGTTTGTTGATGGGGGGGGAGACACGTTTGTAGTGGGGGGGGCACGCTCGACAACGAGAGTTGGTTTATATTGAACGCTCGACAACGAGAGTTGGTTTTTATTGAACGAGACTTCAACACGGAACAGCTGCACGAAACGATGGTCACGTCACTCTCGGTGACGGTGTCGACAATAATGAACACACGAACAATGTTAATAGAACAACACACAACCACATAACATCCCGAACCCATTAACCCCACTTAATCCTCACAACAAAACAAGTTAACAAAAGCCCCATTTGTCAACTGAGAACCCCAATTCCCAGAATCCCCCGCGGCTCCAGAACACGGCGTAGTTTATATTAATCTTATTATCTGAATGGGAAATGCAATATTTTAGGACAGATACACCATTAAACGCGTTTCTAATGACATTTCTAGCGAGAAATGTACATTTTCCTTACATAATCTTCAGTCAGTGAATGTGTATGATCTTTATTAATCTTTATTATCTGAATGGGAAATGCAATATTTTAGGACAGATACACCATTAAACGCGTTTCTAATGACTTTTCTAGCGAGAAATGTACATTTTCCTTACATAATCTTCAGTCAGTGAATGTGTATGATCTTTATTAATCTTTATTATCTGAATGGGAAATGCAATATTTTAGGACCGATTCACCGTTAAACGTGTTTCTAATAACATTTCTAGCGAGAAATATACTTTTTACTTGCATAATCTTCAGTCAGTGATTGTGTCTGATCTTTAGTTTTATAGTTATTAGGATTTGATCGGCTCGCTCGCATGTTTCAACGACGTCAGGTTGCTTTCGCTAAACTAGCAGCTCACGTGCTTCCTGCGTTTGTGTTATTAAATTGTTACTTTATGTAACTTTTAATGGTATCATCTTGTTAGAAACACGTATATCTGAGAGCCAACCCAGTCGCCAAAAGCATACGTTGACAGTGTACTTTTCGTGAACACTGGATTACGTCGCATTTCAACATAAAATAGCGTATTATACACACACACACACACACACACACGCACGCACGCACGCACACGCACAGACACACACACACAAGCACACACACGCACGCACAGACACAGATACACACACACACACACACGCACACACACGCACACGGTGCATTTCGCTGCTAAAACAACAAAAAAAGAATATTCCCTCAAATATTATTACTTTCAAAACGTTGGCCAAAATGGCCAATAATATCATTTTTTATTTGGGATGCTTCTAGGACATTTTGGGTGGATTTTGACGGTATGTGGGGGGCACGTTTTTGGCAGGACCTGGCAACCCTGCGCTGTTGCCCGAGATCTGGATCCACCCCGGCGTGGTGCCGTCTCCTTTTGACCTTTTGACCCCAGACTTCTGGGGGAATCGCTGAATCAATTCATTAGTCAATCAGAAGCATGTAAATATCTTCCCGGTGGCGTAAGAGGACGAACAAGGTGTCCTTCAACATCTACGCTTCCAGGAGATTGCAACGGTGCCACACATGAGCATATTCGAACATGTTTAATGGTAGTAATTAGCTGTCGAAATTGGAGGCCTTAATCAATACTGAGCAGCTATTGATTTGCTTCCCGATAAAGATTTGTCACAAATGACATGTTATTTAGCATCTACACGTTGAGCTGAGTCCAATGACACCAAGAACGACACTCTAGCTAATGGTAACATGTATTTTACATGGTACACCTAGGTCTAGGACATGATCTCGGTGTAGCAAGAGGCCGAGCTTGATCTCATTGGACTCAGCTTAACGTGTAGATGCTAATTAACATGTAATTTGTCAAAAATCTCCATCGGGAAGCAAATCTATAGCTGGTCATTATTGATAAAGGCCTCCAAAATCGACAGCTAATTACTACCCCGAAACATATTCAAATATGATCATGTGTGGCACTGTTGCAATCGTCTCGAAACGTAGATGTCAAAGGACACCTTGTTTGCTCTGTTGCACCACCGGGAAGATATTTTCATACTTCTAATAGATTGATTCATATTTTAAGGTTCTCGGAGTGAGACTTTAAGTGGCTGCAGCAGAAGTGTTGAGACGAAAGATGATATCAAGAGATTTATAGAATATTCCCATTCACATTATGATTCTTCGTCGTAACATCCGACCAAACATCCTTTACATTCACAGAGCGAAGATTATGAAAGTCCAGGCTCAGCAAGTGCTCCATCTCGTTGCACCTGGACCCAGCGGCTCGCTTGCAAGATTTTGGCCTGAAGTTCTTCCCAGACCTACACCCTAGCCATCCAACATGCATATCTGAGAATCAGGCCTCTCTTTAATAATGACAAAAAGTTATGAGAGAAACACACATTAACTTTTTGTTATCTCATAAGCGGCGTGGTGCCGGCTCCTTTTGACCTTTTGACCCCCGACTTCAAAAACGTGGCCACAGGCCAGCTGTGTCTACATACCTTTAGCCACAAATGTACACCTCCATCCCACAAAAAATTGGGACTAGAAACTAACCTCTGTCTTATGTACATTTACTGTACTGTTGGAGGTCACGCCCCTTTGCCGACCTTTTCGAGATAGCTAGGGATGCTAAAATGTTTACACACATTTCCCGGGGCCCCGTGTACAACATATCCGAGATTTGGAGTTCTAGCCCTTAGAGAAAAAAAGTTTTCCCAAATGGAGTGTCATTTGGACAAAGCCCCTCAGAAGTGTAGCCTGCAAGACCTAATGGTTCAGAATGTGGTGGAAAAACAGTTTTTGAGATAGGAAGGTCCTACCGCCCTGAAATTTTAATACCTTATTCTAGGGCCTAACTGGGACCTCCGCACCGAAACTTGGCCCGGTCGGACCCCGAGGGCAGGAAGGGGGGGCCTGCCCTCGGGGTCTGACCGGGCCAAGTCTCGGGCAGGAAGGGCCCCCCCTTCCTGCCCTCGGGGTCCGACCGGGCCAAGTTTCGGTGCGGAGGTCCCAGTTAGGCCCTAGAATAAGGTATTAAAATTTCAGGGCGGTAGGACCTTCCTATCTCAAAAACTGTTTTTCCACCACATTCTGAACCATTAGGTCTTGCAGGCTACACTTCTGAGAGGCTTTGTCCAAATGACACTCCATTTTGGAAAACTTTTTTTCTCTAAGGGCTAGAACTCCAAATCTCAGATATGTCGTACACGGGGCCCCGGGAAATGTGTGTAAACATTTTAGCATCCCTAGCTATCTCGAAAAGGTCGGCAAAGGGGCGTGACCTCCAACAGTACAGTAAATGTACATAAGACAGAGGTTAGTTTCTAGTCCCCATTTTTTGTGGGATGGAGGTGTACATTTGTGGCTAAAGGTGTGTAGACACAGCTGGCCTGTGGCCACGTTTTTGAAGTCGGGGGTCAAAAGGTCAAAAGGAGCCGGCACCACGCCGCTTATGAGATAACAAAAAGTTAATGTGTGTTTCTCTCATAACTTTTTGTCATTATTAAAGAGAGGCCTGATTCTCAGATATGCATGTTGGATGGCTAGGGTGTAGGTCTGGGAAGAACTTCAGGCCAAAATCTTGCAAACGAGCCGCTGGGTGCAGGTGCAACGAGATGGAGCACTTGCTGAGCCTGGACTTCCATAATCTTCGCTCTGTGAATGTAAAGGATGTTTGGCCGGATGTTACGACGAAGAATCATAATGTGAATGGGAATATTCTATAAATCTCTTGATATCATTTTTCGTCTCAACACTTCTGCTGCAGCCACTTAAAGTCTCACTCCGAGATCCTTAAAATATGAATCAATCCATTAGAAGTATGAAAATATCTTCCCGGTGGTGCAACAGAGCAAACAAGGTGTCCTTTGACATCTACGTTTCGAGACGATTGCAACAGTGCCACACATGATCATATTTGAATATGTTTCGGGGTAGTAATTAGCTGTCGATTTTGGAGGCCTTTATCAATAATGACCAGCTATAGATTTGCTTCCCGATGGAGATTTTTGACAAATTACATGTTAATTAGCATCTACACGTTAAGCTGAGTCCAATGAGATCAAGCTCGGCCTCTTGCTACACCGAGATCATGTCCTAGACCTAGGTGTACCATGTAAAATACATGTTACCATTAGCTAGAGTGTCGTTCTTGGTGTCATTGGACTCAGCTCAACGTGTAGATGCTAAATAACATGTCATTTGTGACAAATCTTTATCGGGAAGCAAATCAATAGCTGCTCAGTATTGATTAAGGCCTCCAATTTCGACAGCTAATTACTACCATTAAACATGTTCGAATATGCTCATGTGTGGCACCGTTGCAATCTCCTGGAAGCGTAGATGTTGAAGGACACCTTGTTCGTCCTCTTACGCCACCGGGAAGATATTTACATGCTTCTGATTGACTAATGAATTGATTCAGCGATTCCCCCAGAAGTCTGGGGTCAAAAGGTCAAAAGGAGACGGCACCACGCCGGGGTGGATCCAGATCTCGGGCAACAGCGCAGGGTTGCCAGGTCCTGCAAAAAACGTGCCCCCCACATACCGTTCAAAATCCACCCAAAATGTCCTAGAAGCATCCCAAATAAAAAATTATATTATTGGCCATTTTGGCCAACGTTTTGAAAGTAATAATATTTGAGGGAATATTTTTTTTTTGTTGTTTTAGCAGCGAAAGGCACCGTGTGCGTGTGTGTGTGTGTGTGTGTGTGTGTATCTGTGTCTGTGCGTGCGTGTGTGTGCTTGTGTGTGTGTGTGTGTGTGTGTGTGTGTGTGTGTGTGTGTGTGTGTGTGTGTGTGTGTGTCTGTGCGTGTGCGTGCGTGCGTGTGTGTGTGTGTGTGTATAACACGCTATTTTATGTTGAAATGCGACGTAATCCAGTGTTCACGAAAAGTACACTGTCAACGTATGCTTCTGGCGACTGGGTTGGCTCTCAGATATACGTGTTTCTAACAAGATGATATCATTAAAAGTTACATAAAGTAACAGTTTAATAACACAAACGCAGGAAGCACGTGAGCTGCTAGTTTAGCGAAAGCAACCTGACGTCGTTGAAACATGCGAGCGAGCCGATCAAATCCTAATAACTATAAAACTAAAGATCAGACACAATCACTGACTGAAGATTATGCAAGTAAAAAGTATATTTCTTGCTAGAAATGTTATTAGAAACACGTTTAACGGTGATTCGGTCCTAAAATATTGCATTTCCCATTCAGATAATAAAGATTAATAAAGATCATACACATTCACTGATTGAAGATTATGTAAGGAAAATGTACATTTCACGCTAGAAAAGTCATTAGAAACGCGTTTAATGGTGTATCTGTCCTAAAATATTGCATTTCCCATTCAGATAATAAAGATTAATAAAGATCATACACATTCACTGACTGAAGATTATGTAAGGAAAATGTACATTTCTCGCTAGAAATGTAATTAGAAACGCGTTTAATGGTGTATCTGTCCTAAAATATTGCATTTCCCATTCAGATAATAAGATTAATATAAGCTACGCCGTGTTCCGGAGCCGCGGGGGATTCTGGGAATTGGGGTTCTCAGTTGACAAATGGGGCTTTTGTTAACTTGTTTTGTTGTTAGGATTAAGTGGGGTTAATGGGTTCGGGATGTTATGTGGTTGTGTGTTGTTCTATTAACATTGTTCGTGTGTTCATTATTGTCGACACCGTCACCGAGAGTGACGTGACCATCGTTTCGTGCAGCTGTTCCGTGTTGAAGTCTCGTTCAATAAAAACCAACTCTCGTTGTCGAGCGTTCAATATAAACCAACTCTCGTTGTCGAGCGTGCCCCCCCCACTACAAACGTGTCTCCCCCCCCATCAACAAACGTGTCCCCCCCCCCCCCCCCTCTTCTTCTTCGCTGGTGGCCAGGCTTAGTTAATGCTAAATGATAACAACTGTACCGAGAGGATGTGGCTGCAGCAGGCTAACCTGACAGCAATCTAAACAATACTTCACCCCTGCTCTCAGATATACGTGTTTCTAACACGATGATATCATTTAAAGTTACATAAAGTAACGGTTTAATAACACAAACGCAGGAAACACGTGAGCTGCTAGTTTAGCGAAAGCAGCGTCCCTAGTAACCTGACGTCGTTGAAACATGCGAGCGAGCCGATAAAATCTTCCCAATAACTATAAAACTAAAGATCAGACACAACCACTGACTGGATGTTATGAAAGGAAAATGTACATTTCTCGCTAGAAATGTCATTAGAAACACGTTTAATGGTGTATCTGTCCTAAAATATTGCATTTCCCATTCAGATAATAACGATTAATATGGCTACGTAACAATTTCACCAAATGCTAGGAGAACGTATCGCCCCCTGTTGGTGCTATTCCCCCATTCATTTCGAATGGAGAAGGACGCGTGTTCAGGGTGACGCTTTGATCAGGCAAAGCGTGAACCTGAACACGCCTTGCGATGTGGACAGACGTATCTATCTTACGCCTTGGCGTGATACCGGGTTGCACACACACACACACACACACTCACACACACACACACACACACACACACACACACACACACACACACACACACACACACACACACACACACACATACACTTAATGTCACTCACAGGTAGAGCTCTTCACGTACACTGATGTAATCAAGCACACAACTCTGTCTCTTAGCTGCGCTCCCCCAAACCAGCTGAGGAGGAGAGAACAAGAGAGAGGGGGAGAGAGAGAGAGAGAGAGAGAGAGAGAGAGAGAGAGAGAGAGAGAGAGAGAGAGAGAGAGAGAGAGAGAGAGAGAGAGAGAGAGAGAGAGAGAGAGAGAGAGAGAGAGAGAGAGAGAGAGAGCACCGAGCAACACAAAGAGACAGATAGAGAGAACCACAGAGTTGAATCAGCCACTTAAGCTGTGCTTTGTTATGCCTGCCTGTGATTGGCCAGTCCTATGCCGATAGCTCGGGTCCTCCTTGGGCTACTTGCAGGGGCCAAGCGGGGCTCCTCTTGAGTGGTAAACAACAGATAACTCGTGGTTGTTACCATGGTGCATTAGAGACGGTGATGCCCCTTTATATTTATGCTCTGGTCTTAGGTTAGGGATGGGGGAAGTTAAGGTATAAGTTATGAAATGGTTAAGTAGTTGTGAGCCAGTGAAACCCAAATCCAGTTTTTGTTTGGTTTTAAACATGTTAGAATGTCTCATACAATCAATGGCTTCTTTCATTTAGAGAAACGCAATGTAAAATCCTATGTTTTTGCAAGTCTCCATCAACTAGTTGGAAACGTTGTAGTCTGCTCTCTCTGTTCTCTGTTCTCTTGGCCATGTCTTTACAAAGCTCCACCCACACAGAGAGGCTACAGTTACACAGCAAGTGTGTATACATGTGTGGAGCTCCACCTGGGCGGCCGTTGATGTCGATGATCGCGCCCGAGAGAGGGTTAAGGGTTAGACAGTGAATGTCTGATTCACTGTCTAACCCTCTAGCTATCTGCTAGAGACCGATCTTTATAGTGTTTTAAACAGTGAACACAGAGACGGGTCATTAAGGAGCAGGTAGGGGTTAGGCAGTGAACACAGAGACAGCTCATTAAGGAGCAGGTAGGGGTTGGACAGTGAACACAGAGACAGCTCATTAAGGAGCAGGTAGGGTGTAAACAATATAGAGACAGGTCATAAAGGAGCTGATAGGGGTTAGACAGTGAATACAGACACAGTTCATTGAGGAACAGGTAGACAGTACAGAGACAAGTAATGACCTGTCTCTGTGCTGTCTAACCTAATCTGCTCCTTAATGTAAGGAGCAGATTAGGTAAGACAGTGAAGACAGGTGAATACGGACAGGTAGGGGTGAGACAGTGAATAGAGACACAGTTCATTAAGGAGCAAGTAGGGTTAGACAGTACAGATACAGGTCATTAAGGAGGAGGTTAAGGCTCATGAGCACATGGGGGATTGAACCCAGGATGGGGCTGGAGGTGGACAGGGGATCAGCGGCCGACCAATACTATGCTGCTGCCTAATAGCGGTAGAAACACCGTTGTTGTGGAGAGGGACGGCGGGGTCTGGGTGTGACGGCCCCAGACAGCGAGGTTCAGCATCCGGCCAGCAGGCAGCTCTTCAGGAACCATTAGAGCGAACACGCTGTTATGTATCTCCGTTCCTGACCACCTCCTCATAAAGATGGGCATGTGGCTCTCTGCGTGCTCAGAGCTGTGCGCATTCCTGTGTGTACGTGTGCATAAACCGGTGCGTGTGTGAACATGTTTGTGTGTCCAGATGTGTACTTGTGTTATTGTGTATGTGTGAATCTGTATGTGTGTTTGTGAGTGTGTGCATGTGTGTGTTTCTGTGTGACTATGAGAGAAACATGACACACAAACGTGTGTTTGTGTGTAAACCTGTAGGCTACTTGTGTTCAGATGTGTGCTTGGTTTTTTTGTTTGTCGAACCCTGTGCATGATTGTGTGAATGTATACATGTGTGCGCGTGTGTGCGTGTGCGTGTGTGTGTGTGTGTGTGTGTGTGCGTGCGTGTGAACCTGTGTGAATCTGTGTGTACTGTGTATGTTTGCGCATGCTTGTGTGTCACTGGGTGTTGACACTGTGGTGGTCTTCTCCAATGTAGTAAATCCTCTGTAAGAGGGATACTCCATCAGATCCATTACACACCGCCATCACAGCTAGCTAGCATAAGGCTAGAACAGCCAATGTAAGCCTTAGCCTCACTTCACGAAAAATATTATATTCTGTCCATCAGCAAAGTCTGCTAAACCCTTGCTTTCTAGCATGGGGGAAGGGAACGTTTATGTGGGTGTGAACCATCCAAGGCATCCCACCACCCCCCACAGATCCTAATTGATTCAATTTTCATCAGAAAAGCCCTCAATTCTATTGCCACATTTTTAGACAAGTCTGCAT
>NC_044065.1:17206248-17328748 GCF_902167405.1 Gadus morhua
CATACTTGCAAAGATTACAGTCTGCATTTCAAAATAACAGTCTGCTTTACAAATTAAAACCGTCCCAGACGTGCCAAATGTCTATTTGTTACTCTAATTGCCCTTGTTTGAAGATGTTAAGTGCGGGAGAGAGGGCGGGGGGGGGGGGGGGGGGTCTGCCTTTTCTGAGACGCGGCGAGTCATTTTAAATCCTCAGTAGAAGAAAGGGGCTGATATCAACGTGCAGATGAATGGCAATTATGTATTCCTCTCCCTGGAGAAATGTGCCCTGATTAGCGGCCATAATTGGAGGCTGTTAAACACAAAGCCTCAGTGGGGATTTTCACCAGGTCCCGCTTGAGCTGATTGGTTTTCCACCTGCAGGGGGGAGGCGGGAGGCCTGGGGGGGGGGAGATATTCAAAGACGCATTCCCCTCACAGTTTGTTGTCATTCTAAACTTTGTTAGCTTGGCTAGCGAGAGTGCTTATCCCATATGTACTGTATGTTACATGCATAGAGGAATACGTATTTAGAAACATACTCGCACGCACGCGCACACACGCACGCACGCACACAAACACGTAAGCACAGTCGCACACACAGACATTTATGTATAGATGCTTGAGCATTTAAACATAGACTCACACACACATAAATATAAAGATGCTTAAGCACTTATACAGCCTCATGCACACACACTCACACATACATACTTGGACTCATTGGGATTCTCATTTCTCATCATACATTATAATCTGCTGAATGCATATGTTGTTTTGGAAGCTCAATGGAATAGAAAACCCTAAAGCGCATGTGTGGTGTACGAGTCTTTATATACTAGAGCCCTATGAAGAGTGTGTTTTGTTGGAGAATTCAAACACTAGAACACTATAAAGCATGTGTTGTGTTAGTCTTTCTATGCTAGAGCACTATAAAGAGTGTGTTTTGTTAGAGTGTTTACATACTAGAGCAATATAAAGCATGTGTTGTGTTGGAGTCTTTACATATTAGAGCACTATAAAGCATGTGTTGTGTTGGAGTCTTTACATACTATTCTAAAAGGTTTAAAAACTGCTTTCTCCTCCTCAACTTTTTCTTTTTTTGGTGGAGAACCAGCGCCACACAGTGGCCTTGAATATGTACTACAGCGTTTCTACTAGCTACTTGCGTTTTCGCAATGAGATGGAAAACGGAGGGAAAAAGATAGTTTTCGCCCGTGTGGACGGGGCCTTAGAGTCAGAGCAGAAGACTGTCTACCCTTCAGAGTGGATGTAGCATCGGAGGCTTTACCGACTAGAACACTAAGAATTGGATTGTTGTATTGGAGTCTCTGCAGGGCCTTTCGGTCTTCAAAGGGCAGATTGTAAATCAGAGGGAGCGATTACATATCAAAGGGAGTGATTAGAGATCAAAGAAAGTTATTAGAGATCACAGAAATGGCATTTGAGAGAAAATATCTGAACCACCCCCCAACACCCCCAGCTACGATGTCACACTGAACCCTGGTTCATGGGAGACGTGAGAACCTGTGAACCTGTCCCCCCAGATGGATGATTCAGTCCACAGGGTAGACTGGTGGGTTCATCTGACTGTCATGAACCTGGTGGCCACTCCTCCATCTCTCCTACTAGACGGATGGAAAGTCTAAATTCTTTGACTGTCCATTGTCCATCCGTCTAGTCATCTATCGCTGTTGATCCGTTGTGAAGCCCCCCCCCCCTTAACCATCGCCTGAGTGAGTCCATTTAATGAGACTACTGCTTTGACGTAATGTCCTCGGTCCAGTGATTATTGATTATTGGTGGTCTCACATACCTATTCAGCCAAGATCAGATTTGTGTTTTCAGTGGAAAGACACCCTGTTATAAATGCATCTTCTGCTCCTTCTCCTCCTGCTCCTCCCCCTTTCGATTCATTTTCTTCTTTCATCTTGTCATTATTGTTTAAAGCTACACAACTGTATTAATATCATAAATAGTGGTGCAAAGTGAGGGTTGATAAGTAGAGTAAAGAAACAGCTTCACTGTCCCAGGCAGATAGATAGTAACCTATTCTAAGCCTAGTTGTGATGCTGCATTCAGTCAGATGTTCAGGTACGCTCATCTGTGTGACGACTGCAGGACCATCCGGGTGATTCCTTGGTGCTGACGTGAGTGTGTGTGTGTGTGTGTGTGTGTGTGTGTGTGTGTGTGTGTGTGTGTGTGTGTGTGTGTGTGTGTGTGTGTGTGTGTGTGTGGGTGTAGACCCAGACCCTGGCTGAATCAAACCCCCTGCTGGGTCAGACCATCACAGCATGTCCCTGATTAGCTTGATTCATACTGCCTGTAGGCACACATACATACATACACTGTGTTTGTGTGTGTGTGTGTGTGTGTGTGTGTGTGTGTGTGTGTGTGTGTGTGTGTGTGTGTGTGTGTGTGTGTGTGTGTGTGTGTGCGTGCGTGCGTGCGTGCGTGCGTGCGTGCGTGCGTGCGTGCGTGCGTGCGTGCGTGCGTGCGTGCGTGCGTGCGTGCGTGCGTGCGTGCGTGCGTGCGTGCGTGCGTGCGTGCGTGCGTGCGTGCGTGCGTGCGTGCGTGCGTGCGTGCGTGCGTGCGTGCGTGCGTGCGTGCGTGCGTGCGTGCGTGCGTGCGTGCGTGCGTGCGTGCGTGCGTGCGTGCGTGCGTGCGTGCGTGCGTGCGTGCGTGCGTGCGTGCGTGCGTGCGTGCGTGCGTGCGTGCGTGCGTGCGTGCGTGCGTGCGTGCGTGCGTGCGTGCGTGCGTGCGTGCGTGCGTGCGTGCGTGCGTGCGTGCGTGCGTGCGTGCGTGCGTGCGTGCGTGCGTGCGTGCGTGCGTGCGTGCGTGCGTGCGTGCGTGCGTGCGTGCGTGCGTGCGTGCGTGCGTGCGTGCGTGCGTGCGTGCGTGCGTGCGTGCGTGCGTGCGTGCGTGCGTGCGTGCGTGCGTGCGTGCGTGCGTGCGTGCGTGCGTGCGTGCGTGCGTGCGTGTGTGTTTGCGTGCGTGCGTGCGTGTGTGTGTTTGTAACTTTACATCCCTGGCCGATACCGAGTTATAATTCCAACCAAAGCAGATAAGGTGGTGGTTTATATGTTCTGGTCATAGACATCAGACATCAGATTAAACATAACAACTGGAGCGAGTGCAGAGAGTAGCTTTAGGAATCAGAACATATGAGTTTAGTGGTTTATCTCTCTTTTGATTTATATATTCTAGATCAAGACTATAGGAGGACAGTAGATAGACATGCTGTATGAGGGTAATTATTGTGGAGCCAATCATTGACGTTGCCATGACACCCCCATCTCAATCAGGGCCGGAACCCTTCATTAATCATAGAGCGTAGAGACACCTCCTTCTGGTCCTTTCAGTACATTTCCACATGGAGATTTCTGATGACACATATTTGAAAAACATTAATACATTAACACAGATATGTTCTAACATCTAAATGATCTGTTATTATTATTAGTGTAACTAATAATAATGAAATTATAGTAATACAATAATTGTAGCTGTTGTAGTACTAGTTCTAGTATCATGATTGCTTTGAAGTACCGTGATCATTTATAAAAAAAAAAGCAACAATATATTGATCGTTTTTTCAACACATTTAAAAGCAGATGGCTTGAAATCAGCGTTGCTATCTCATTTACAAGATCGACTTTGGTTCCTGGGGTCCATTCAAGCATTGGTAGAGTTTTTTGGAGCAGGTAGACCCATTAGTGAGCTGTTTTTGTTTCTGCACAGCCAGACGAGACTCTACATCCACCGTGCTGTGAAATGTCACCGCGTGCCCCAGGCTGCTCATTTCATGCTCAGAGATTTAGCTCAACCACCAAGAGATCATTTATTTCAGAGAAATATCGTTCTACTCTGCTGCCTTCAGAGTGCAGTGCTTACAGTGTGCTTATGTTTATGTGTTATTAATCTCTGTTGTTTGTTTTTTGCTCTTTATTTTTTAATGAAAGGAAGTGGTATATGAATGTGTCTATGGAAATGTACCAGACCAGGTCCCAATAAAAAGGTAAATTGAGTCTACATAGTTCAGAAAGTGGAGGGACACCGCGTGGAGGACATTGATAATGCCTCCCCTAACAACCAGATCCAGTATACCGTGCATAAAACGTCTGGTGGGACGAAAGACGGGGCGTCCCAACCGTGAGACGACCGGCGATGCGATCGTATATCCACGCTAGAGAAAAGCCTACAAAGTCCTCTGAACCGTTTCACTATATCCTCCGAGATTTGTCTTGTTCTTAAGACTGGTCATTAGACCATGTTTCACACCATTAGACGCATTGTCTCCGAATAGTAAAGACATCGTTTGAACAACAACGTGCAAAAATGAAATGTCTCTCAAACAAAAAGGCTCTTTAATGTGTTCTTGTGTCAGACACCAGACACAGACAAAAGACCATGGGCCTACACATCTACAGACATAATACAGACATAAAAATACAGAACCAACATAATGCTGTTATTCAAAAACCTGTCGTTATAAACGTTATAAATATGTGCAAGCATGGCCATGAAAATGTGTTTGTACTTTATATGTAATTTCCGCATACTGTTTTCTACATCAGCAGATACTTTTATTCAAAGGAACTTGCAGGGAATACCGACGTGGGTCATTGAGCATCAGGTAGGGGTGAGGGCATCTTGCTCTTCTCCTTATCACCTTGTGTGTGTCTGTCTAAAAGACAACAGATATGTCGGTCTGACTCTCACAAGTGAACAGTTTGAACCGTTTCCCCTGAAGTCTCCCAGCGTGCACTCTGTTCTCAAAATGGCCGCCTCGGGGTTCCGGATGAAACTGGAACAAGTTTGGAGTGTAGATTGCCTTCTGGGCTGTGTGCTGCCCGGCAGGTAGAAATACCAGCTGAAACAACATCCTCAAGCTGTGTGTGCGGAGTGGTGCATGGTGACAACCAATGGGAGGGCCCACCTTCTGGTTGCTCTCTGGCAGAACGAAAGGACAAAAGATGATTTATGGAAAGACATTAACACAAAAGGAGGGCGGTGCTTTAAGCCAACGCGGTTATCCCCCCCCCCCCCCCCCACCTCCGCTTGAAGATAGTCTTGCCCGGGGCGTAACTGGACGTAGAACCGCCACTGCACACGCTTCATGATTTTATACTGTAATGACTCCAACACAACACACATTTTAGGTGCTCTGTAAAGACTCCAATAGTACACACGATTTAGGTGCTCTACTAGGTAAAGACTCCAGTAGTACACACTGTGGGTGCTTCTTTACTAGGTAAAGACTTCAGTAGTACACACTGTGGGTGCTTTACTAGGTAAAGATTCAAATATTACACACACACTATAGGTGCTATATTGAGACAATAGTACACACACTGTAGGTGCAATACCGGGTAAAGAATCCAAAAGTACACACACTTTAGGTGCTCTCGTATGTGGAGACTTAATACCACTCCATTGAGATGTGATGATGATCTATACATTATCTTCAGAATCACAGAGGAAATGCACATAGGATAGTCTGGTTTTATCATGAATTTACCGCCAGAAGCTATCTGCAGATAAAGGCTGTTGTTGCACACTTAATGTGTAGCTAATTCACTAAAGATTATTCCATTGGCTCCATTCCATTTCCATATCGGCTCATTGTCCTGGTGTTATTTAGGTTAACATAATATTTTGTAATCACCACTCATCAGCGTTCCGAAAAAGCTGCAATGCTACTGTTAACAAATAATCCTTTTTCATCTGTATTATTTAAAAACCTTCACAGTGTTGCATAATTATACATATATGTACATAATGAAACATCAGATCCATATTATCACAATTCCATCACATTTCACACACAAACAAACTTCTTGTCTCTGCCCCTGTTTCCTTCATCCATTCAAGGATGACATTTTATTTTATTTCCATCAGCTGAGGTTGTCACCCAGCTGTTATCCTGTCAGCAAAACGTACCTGACAATTTGCTTTGTTTTTTCCTCTTTCCAGTTAACATTGTGAAACAGCATGCGTACGAAATAGGACTGGGGTGTTTCTGTTGTTTCTGGTGACAGTAAGCGCCAATAAAAGAACGTGTTAGGGAGGGGCCGGATCATGGAGGCACTGGGAGGGATGTGTTGTGTCTAGGAGACATCTAGGAGTCCAACAAAAAAATCCTTGAGTCAATCTATCATTCTCAGATAGCAACTAATATTCAAGGGCTAGTTTGCTCTTCCCCTTAGCCCTACCTCTCAATGAACGACTATTGGGACAGCCCTACCCTTACGCTTGAACCCGCAAAATTGAGGGCTAGGGCTAAGGGGTGAATTGGGATTGGGCCGTCACCTACGAAACAGCCAGTATCACCAAGTAACCACACAATGTCACCTTGCAACCAACCAGTCTCCCCTAACAACAAGTCAGTGTACCCTAGCAACCAACCAGTCTCACCCAGCAACCATCCAGTGGCACCTAGCTAATAGCCGGTGTCACCTAGCAATCAGACAATGTCGCCTAGCAACCAGCGAGTGTCTCCAAGCAACCATGTCCAATGCTGTAATTTCCCAGTCTCATAATTGTATTCCCATCTCCTGTGAAAGATAGCTTGCAATGTTAACCCTCCTCATTCGTGACAAACAGGCCACAGAGAGAGCATTTCAAGGGTGTTTGATGTTGATTTTGTTTGATTGCTTGATGTAAATGGATAATGTGACGAAGTTATATTGTAGCAGTACTTGCCAGAAAAGCAGCAGTGAAATTAAGTGAGTAACGACAGTATTAATCCATTTATTGAACCCCTCTGTCGCAGCTGTAGGGATTCAGAAACGTGGCTGTCAACAACGGGGTTCTTCTTAAACGGGGAAGTGTCATCAACAGGCTTACTCTCCCTCTCTCTCCGAGATTCGACAGAGCACAAATTATTATCCACCATGACAGTTTGCTCATTTCAAAATGCAGCCCGTGAACCGCCTGGCCCCGCTGCTGGGACTAAACGCCACGATCTGATTCAAAAGTCACGCAGACGGCCAGATTAATCCACACCGCTGGGGGACAAACCGCTGCTCCGCGCTGCTGCCGGGGCCTCACGTCCCTGCCTTTTAATCCTTCTTCCGGGTTCTTTAGACACATATTTCTCCCTTAAGGTCATTTTAAATGAGCCTGGTAACAAATAAGGGTCACAAATAAAGCGAGAAAAAGCCAATTTGAAGCTTATTCCAATTAGTTTTGTGTCTGTCGGCTTCACTCTCATCTAGTGAAGACAAGCTCACGCTCCGTCTTGACCCCGTATCGTATTTGAATTTAGAATAAGTTGTGATGAAGTGTCACTTTTTAAACCAAGTAGAAGACAGTTTTGCGAATGGCAGTTCAGTGATGGGGGGGCTATGTGATATGTTGGTGTGTCTCTGTGGGCCTTGGGAGCGTTTTTTAAGGGACACGCTGAAATATCTGTGCATTGACGTTTTACTGTTTTGACCAAATTCAGGCAAGTTGTTTGATTCTTAATTCTTAACTTTGCGTCTAGAAGGAGTGGCTAACTTGTTAAGGGGACAGGACGAGGAGACCCAAGGGGACCCCCCGAGGTTTGCATTTTAAGTAAAATATAATTATTCAGATGGGGTTAAAAATATTAAACCCAAACTAGCAGTCAGAGCACTGTCAGGAAGTTAACAAATGTCCATATTTGACGCTGCGATAAAACATTTTCTTTTCATACTTAGTTGCCATATCCTAACACATCAGTCAAAAATGCTGTTGATTGTTGTAAACTGCACTCTCAGCCAGTAACAGTTGTTGCCGAAGATTATTCCTTGTGGCTTCCAGTACTGCAGACTGCAGTTACTGCAGTACTGTAGAGACGAGTGGGCTCCGACTCTTTGAGTCGGAGCCCACGTCCCCCACCCAGCTGGTGGGGGACGTTTTAGGCGTCCACACAAATCCTAACACGAAACCGCACAGGTCCGGATAGATTTGGGAGGGATGTGTAGGGATCCCTTACCTAATGTGTTCAGAAACTTATAATAAATTATCAATCAATTTGATCCTGTCAGTGGTCAGAACCAGCCCTCCTAGAGGACGTACATTGACAGGCCGCTGATGCCCCTTAGCGTTACATTGCAGCCCGTTTGGCAGCTGCAATGGCTGAACAACTCTCGCTCAATAATGGACCAATTTCAAAATTGCTGTCCGCAATAGTCCCATGGACACCAAATGATGTGAAAATAGGGACCAGGTTGAAAAACACACAAGTTATCCATTAGGGGCTACACAAATACAATCACCTGAGTTTACTGAACCGACGTGGCCATCGCCGCCAATGCAGGGCGTACTGTTACTGTAGTGAACCTCTTCCTGACATGGAGCCCCTCTCTCTCTCCAGGGGGACTTACCAGAGGACAGCCCCACCCTCTGCTGGCCTCGCTGGCTCTCCCCGGACGGACCCTCCCGACCCAGACCCCCCCGCAGCTCAGCCTCAAGCACTTCCTGCCCCTCAGGGTGAACGGCTCCACCGGCCCCCTCCACCTCTTCCCCAACTTCAGCACGGTGGGCCCATCGGCTGCTTGGTCTCTACGTCCATGTAGCGTCAGCAACGCAATCAATACCTCGGCTATAAGTTATAGCATAAGAACAATACTTCATTTATGTGTGGTGAACGTATCTGGGACATGTGTCATAACCTGTATCATTGTGTGTGTGTGTGTGTGTGTGTGTGTGTGTGTGTGTGTGTGTGTGTGTGAGTTTGTGTGTATGTATGTGTGTGTGTGTGTGTGTGTGTGTGTGTGTGTGCGTGTGTGTGTGTGTGTGTGTGTGTGTGTGTCTGTGTGTGTGCGTCTGTCTGTCTGTCTGTCTGTCAGTCTGTCTGTCTGTCTGTCTGCGTGCGTGCATGTGTGTGTGTGTGTGTGCGTGTGCGTGCGTGTGTGCGTGCGTGTGTGTGTGTGATAGATGGACCCAGTGCAGAAGGCCGTGATCAACCACACCTTCGGCGTGGCTCCGCCCAAAAAGAAGAGCATCATCTCCTGTAACATCTGCCACCTCCGCTTCAACTCCATGGTGAGCCCCCTCCACCCATCTTCAGCCTTCGGTGCCCAACCAGTGGGCCGGGGACCGTTCGTGGTCACCTGATACGCATACACGGTCCTGGGAGATGGCTGACCCTTAAGCTATTGATATTTGATGGTACATTTTTCATTAGAAAAATACTTTAAAGGTTTCGAAGGCCTAATAATGTTTCTGTATAAAACAGATGATTTTCATAGTCAAAAGCAAACTACTTATCAGTGAGAAGGGTGCAGTGTTGACGGGGTTAAAGTGATGTGTGTGGACCTGTAAGGAATTGGATCTGAAAATGGGGTTACAGTCTAAAAATAATTGTGAATGTCTTACATCACGACCACACTAATCCGAATACACTCACCAAAACTCAGTTTTGGAGAAGATTCTCCTCATACAACCGAGCTCAAAGTGGCTGCTTGTTCCAGGAAGTGGATAACATGAACCGCCGCTAGCAGGGGACCCGCTAACAAGAGACCCCTGATTCATAAACATGGAGGCCCAAAGTACGCCAGGGCAGAGTTATAAAATGTGTTGTGCTTTTAGGAAAGGTTGTTAACTCCTGGTTGTGAACCTGGAGTGGGTGCCGTCGCTGGTGGACTTGGATCAAGTTCAGAAGACCTGACCTAGGAGCCAGTCCAAAGTATGGCTATTATGGGATGTTTGTTTGTTGTAACCTGGCCATCCAGTGACACAACACCCAAACAAAACAAGCAACACTTTTTCTGTCCTATTATGACAGGATATTATTTTGTTTGTATACCGTCCTCGCTAGCAAAGTTAGCTGCATGCTAGGGAGCTAAAATAGCACGCCAGATGCTAGATTGCTATGGACATCTGGGATTGATATGGAGGCACGCAAACTGTGAATTTCAGCCTCGGTCTGAACGGTTGATGTTCAGTGACATTCAACATGGCCGAGGGCCCCTCCCCCACCCCTCGCCACACACTTTGACCTTTGGTTGATGACCTTCTGTCCACGCTACGCAGTGCTACGCTTTTGGCAAAGTGATGTAAGCAGGCAAGCTAATCTGGCCGATTCCCCCCCCCACACACACACACCCTCCCCTGGCATGGTCACGCCACATGATGACCGACCTATCACAGCTCCATGGGTTTTCGGTTCTAGAATGTGGTTCTGGGTTCTAGAATGTGCTTCTGGGTTCTAGAATGTCAGATGATCTGTGAGTCTTTATCGTAAAGAGCCAGATATTGAGTTTGTGTCAAACTTCCATCTCTTCTCTCTTTGTTTCTAAATCATTTTTCCTGAATCTTATTGCAAGTGCAATGATTAAGAGTTTGCATGCCATCTTTAAATGAACCAACAATGTTCTATAACATGACATTTTTCTATTTTTTTATAAAATTAATTCACTTCTACTATGTTATAGAATTTCTCTCTGTAGAAGTTAAAGACATTAAACCTTTTATTTGCTTTCAGCAATGCTAGCTATTTAACTTTTGCTAGCTACAATAAATGTGTCTATGTTCTTTGCAGTAATATGTTGAATATTGTCCAAATATAACATGTATTTATTAATATTTTCATACATGTTACCTAGTGTGTGGTGTTTGTGTGTGTTTGTGATTAGTTTTATAGAAAATGTTAGTAGTATCACATGTATCTGATTTGTTTACTGTTGGATCTTTACTCTAAAAGTCAGTTTATTGAACTTCGTAGCACATATCACTGTGCAGAGATCAAAACATTTGCTTGGCCACACAACCATGCAGATCTATTTTGGGATTTCAAATCTGCATGGATCTGCAGTCGCAATGCACCCAATGTGTTTCCTGCCTCCGAGAAAGACACAAAAGGTCATTTTGGATCAAAACAAAATGGACACGGGCTATTTTGTGTCAGATTGCATCAGAGGAGATAGGAGCAAGTGTTCTGAGAGAGTGGACATTTAGACGCCATAAGTCCCATGATGAGGATGATGATGATGATGATGATGATGATGATGAAGATGATGACGGTGATGAGGAAGTCAACTGTACAATCACATCATTTGCTCCAATGAGGTGAATGCGGAGCAAACTGACATTCACCCATTCGCAGCGGTGAACGATTTAAGAGATTTTAGTCTAAACCCTGAGGTCGCTCAGGGAGTGTTCGAAAATGTATTTGTTTCATAGGATACATTGTAGAAAAAGGCTCATCTTTTGCATGCTTTTTTTGCTTTATATTTCATGTGAAGTATTTTCCACAACAGAGAGAACTCTTTGATGTTCACAAGATGATCTCAGTAGTCAAACTGTCCTTCTGAATCACCTCCTGATTATAAATGCTTCACTTTGTTTTGCGTGTCTGTCTGCGAGGATATGGAAATACATGTACTCATGCGTGTGTGCGCCTGTTTCCGTGACCCTGTGCGTGTGGGTGTGTGTGGGTTCTGTGTATAAATAAAATAAAAAATATATATATTTATATTATATGGATATGTATATGAATATCTACATACTGTATATATACATGTGTCTTCATGTATATAGGTTTGTTATGCTATGTGTGCTATGTATGTGTATATATATATATGTGTTAATATATATATGCTGTATGTTTGTAATTCTGTGTGTGTGTGTGTGTGTGTGTGTGTGTGTGTGTGTGTGTGTATCTGGGTATGTGTGTGTGTGTGTGTGTGTGTGTGTGTGTGTGTGTGTGTGTGTGTGTGTGTGTGTGTGTGTGTGTGTGTGTGTGTGTGTGTGTGTGTGTCTGCATTACAGAACCAGGCAGAGGCCCACTACAAGGGCCACAAACACGCACGCAAGCTGAAGGCCCTGGTGGGGCAGCGGGGCCCCCAGCGCAGCAGACAGAGGGCTGGACCCACCCCCCTGGCCCCCGGGAGAGACCGGCAGAAAGAGAGAGGGAGGGCTGAAGGGGTGGCCGTGCTGAGAGACACACAGCGGACCGATGAAACCAGTATGAAACCTTTCTACATCTATAAATCCATCTCTCTCTATGTATTTATGTATATTTTAATCTCTCTCTTTCTCTGTCTGTCTCTCAAATATATATATATATATATATATATATATATATATATATATATATATATTAGAGCTGTCAAGCGATTAAAATATTTAATCGTGATTAATCGCATTAATGTCATAGTTAACTAATTAATCGCGATTAATCGCAAATTCTTTTTCTATGCTAAATATCCCTTGATTTTTTTGTCCCATAATTCTTCTCATTTTAATTCTCTTATCAACATGGTGAAGTGCATCGGCTTGTCTTGTGCAAATGATTTTTTATTGATAACAACATTGGCATATACACTGATCAAAACAGGACGATACAAAAAAAGAGCCTATAGTGCAATTAAACGACTGCTTTGAACAAATGTCATTTGAACATAGCAGTCAGGCTACTGCTTCTTTGTTTTGAGCCAAAGAATTTTTTTTTTTTTTTTTTATAAAATAATTGCGTTAATCGCGCGATAAAAATCTTAACGCCGTTAAATTTGGTTTGCGTTAACGCCGTTAATAACGCGTTTAACTGACAGCTCTAATATATATATATATATATATATATATATATATATATATATTGTTGCCTGGTGGACAGTCTGGTCGGGGGCTAGGGTGACTCCTCAATGAAAGGTTCCGGGTTCGAACTCCAATGTCCACCCGTAGCTAAGTTAGAGCACAACACCCTAACCGCTAGGCCTGCCCGCTCCTCGATGACACACATCTGAACTCCCTGCAAGGCAATTTGATTGAAGCGTCTTGTAAATTACTAGAGCAGGGTGCTTCTTTGTGAGACATGCTGTGATTCTGATCCCATAGGGACCGAAAGCCCCCCCCCCCAACCCCCCTCCCCTTCCCTAATCTAGAGCGATCCTCAAAGTCTTCGTTGGCTTCACACAAACCCACTACACAGTTGATCTTTTGTAAACTGATAAGGCAAAACTGTCTCTCTGCAGCTCTTTATCAGTTCGCAAATGCACAGAGCTGCACATTCATGCTTGATAGCTCAGCAAAAGGACTGACTCTGTGCTCTCTACTCCCCTCTCACCATAATTGCAGCACTTTGCAGGTTCATTGATGTCAACGAGGTCCAGGTGCATGTTACGGATGCAGCTGAACAGCACTGGTGTGGCAGTGATGTCATAACCTCCTCCCCACTGCCACAATACAAAACATCCTCCTCCTATTGGTCCTCCTCTCCCTCTTAATTTCTCCTTCCCATCAATTCTCTTCTCTCTTGTTCTGCAAGGGAAAGGGCCACTCTTTCTCTTCCCCCCAGCATCTGTGATTTTGTGGTAACTACATAATGATAGCTCATTGAGTTCTGTGGTTGCCATGGTATTTGATTGATGGCTTCATGGGGAGATGCAGACAAAGAACGGAGAGAACGCCCTACACAAGGGATAGAAAGAGAGAGAAGCAGGAAGACAGAAAGCGAGGAAAAGAGAGAGAGGAAGAGATGGAGAAGCAGATGGAGGGAATTAGAGAGAGAGAGATTGAGATACAGAATATGAAACAGACAGATGGAAAAACTGGGTTACAGAGGAACAGAACATTAAACAAACAAATGGAAAGAGAAAGAATTGTGATTGAGAAGAAAATTGATAAAAAAGGAGCTGATCCACAAATTTCCACATTAAACAATATTATAAAAAAATATTGCTGGATATGGTGCTAATTTATACATTTTCAGTAGCATAAGTGATAGACAGCTAATACCTAAAGACTTAACTAACTATAGCATTCAACTACTTTAACACATTAAACAATATTATTAAACCTTAAACCTAATATGGTGTTAATAGATTCATTTTCTGTAGCTTTATTGCAGATGCTAATGCTTTAAGACTAGCCAAACCATAGTATAAAACTTAGGAGACAGCACCATCTCTGGTGAACCATGGCTACTGCAAATCTTGTTCCTGATTGAGCTTGGTTGCCAGCGATATAAAGTATGTAAATATTCTAAATGTTCTAAAATAAAAATCCCTTCTTTCATCCCACAGGTCTCAACGTTGCCACAATGTCTCCGAATTCCCCACGGCAACCAACCGAACCAACCCAGGCCAACGTGCTGCCGCTCATCCTGGTCTCCCCGAGCGCCGACACCACACCCACCTCACCGGGGCTGCCCCCACAAGTTCCCAACCAGACATGTTCTCCGCCCCCTGACACACTGATGTCAAAGGCGCTGGTGGTCTACACCGGCACCCTCCTCCCCGGCCCCCTCCTCCCCGGCCCCCTCCTCCCCGGCCCCCTCCTGCCCCTTCAGACCTCAGACCCCACCCCACCTGCCCAGGGCAGCTCCCCGCTGGGCAGGCAGGAGGAGCCGCAGGAGAAGCCGCAGGAGAAGGAAGTGAAGGATGAGGGGGAGACGATGGTGGAGGAGGAGGGGAAGGGAAGCAAGAGGAGCAGGAACAAGTTGCAGCTCCACTGTCCGTTGTGCAAAGTGACGGTGAACTCCAACTCCCAGCTCGAGGCGCACTGCCTAGGTACGTAGAGCCCATCCGCAGGGGTGCATAGCTCCATCGCAGCAGTACAAAGCCTGGATGTAGTGGTTCCATAGCCCCACTACTGTGGTATGCAGCACCACTGCAGTGGTAGCTACTAGCCCTACGCTAGCCACGTAGCCGACCTGCAGTGATACCTTATCGAAGCTATAGCTAGTCCCACTGCATTGTTTTCATAGTGGTTCTATAGTATCACTGGCTACATCCCCCTACAGCAGGACCTAGCCCCACTGTAGGGATTCCTTAGCCAAGTGCAGCAGTTATTAGGCCCATAACACCCTCAAATAATGTCATGTGGTTGCTTTTGTTCAATTCTGTAGTTTTCTTAATCAAAAATTGAAATTGAAAATGTTAAACCCACCCTTTCTTGTCATTGGTGGGAAAAGGCTCTAGGCACAAACAGATGCTGGACGGTCAGAGTGGTGGCGGCACCCAATTGCAACGCAGGGTCAAGGTGACATCATCGGCTCGCCCGGCCAGCCGTCCAAAGTCTTGGGCAGGCTTTAAGACCAGAGCTGGCCCGGTTCCAACCGGTCAGCCCTTCCACTGTGAACTGTGCCAGCTGTCCGTCAACTCTGAGTCACAACTTAAGCAGGTACGAGAGGCGGGACATCTTCTCATCTCCCTTTCCCATTAACAGTGTTTGGTTACTCTGTAGTTTCAAGCTATTCTCATTGTGCAGACTAACGATCTGTTAAATAACTAAATGCTCATGATTAGTTTGAGGCTTGTTAACCAATCCGAGTGTCCGTTGGTCTCTGCTGTCTCCTCCAGCACATGAGTAGTCGGAGACACAAGGAGCGTGTGAGTGGGAAGCCGTCCAAGCCCAAGTTCACTCCGTACGCTAAGGTCCAGCCAAGCACGCTGCTGGCGGTGAGCATTCATAGACCTTGGACATATGAGCTGTGGGGGAAAGTCATTCCAGGTTGAGGGCAGATGGCATCTCTCCAGCCAGATAACTAAGGCTGGGGCCTCAGGCTGCTAATATTCACTTTACAAATGACTTATCAGGGTCTTAGACAGGGCAGACATGAAGCAAAGTACGCAGACGATGCCACAACGCACTTGTCAGTGACTACTAATAATGACCCGTCTGTCGCTTTGAATAGACAACACTGTGAATGTCGGTTACCATTAGTCATGACATATCTGTAATTCACTCTGAACGAAAAGAGCCCAACTAGAGTCTAGCGTTGAAATACAGGACGTTCTTAAACATGTCAAAGACAAAGTCTATTTTAGGTACACATATTATGTTACAGTCAAATTAAAAACTCGATTTCTGCCTTAATATGGTCGACATTTAGCAGGTGGAAGAAAAAAAAAACAGCCGCTGGGTGCCACATTAGACAATCGTCTGTCATGGAGTAATCGTATTGTTAATGTAACTCAGAACATGGGGAGGGTACCGTGGATGAGCAGGAGATAGGCTAAGCCCTTATCAGCCTCTACAGGGTATCCAGGCACTTGTGCTACCCCATCTCGTCTACCGTCCTGTGGTAAAGTGCAGCCATGAAAGACTTTGTAAAACTAGAACTAGCTCTAAATACAGTGGCACAGATTCGCCCTTCAGTGCAGACGCAGAGCCACTATTCGATATGCATACCAGGGGAAATCAAATCAACATATATATAAGTTGAGCCTAGTTGATGAAAGCAGCGTTGTATGTTTTCTGTCTTTCTGTATAGGTCTGCTTTAGAGAAAGCCAGGCTAAACTCTAATCCTAAGGTTGTGACCTATTTGTTTCCCCATGCAGACTAAACTGGCCCTGCAGAAACATCTGTCCAAGGCCCTGCCTCCGGGCTTCCTGCACAACCCCTTTAACCCCGCCGCTCTCTGCACGCTAGCCTCGGGGCCGCTGGCCCTGAGGGGCCCACACGGCCCCACAGCCTTCTTCCAGGGGCCTCTGATCAGCCCCACACTCTTCAGGCCTGCCCCCGGACCCCTGCGAGCCACGCACGCACCCATAATCTTCTCTCCATACTAGCCGTCCGGCCACAACCTGCTAACTTTAAACCATACCCAGCCCAGTCATGGATACGCTTCCATACTAGAACTACAGGCCAGGAGCTAATCAAGCGATGCTTACCCATGACTTTGCTAGCACAACAGCTCCAGCTAGATCAAGCTATACCTAGCCTAGGCTGGCATAAAGGTGATAGCAAGTTGCTATCAAGCTATACCTGGCCTAGCCGAGGCTACCATAACAGGCTTATCAAGCTCGAACTAGCCTACGCTGGGCTAGCATTACAGCATAGCCAGTTGCTAATCATGCCAGTATAACATAACTGGGTTGGCATAGCAGTGTAGCCCTGACGACAGTAGATTGATGTCCCGTTTGGCAGGTTTCACGTCATGACTAAAGTATGCAAACTCCTTGAGCTACGGGGATTTAGATGTGAGACGCTGAGTGACCGTGGCGTCCCACCGAACATCGAAGATCCCCTTCTCTGATCAGCTGTTCTCCTGAGGTTCCTCTCAAAGCCATGATGACAAGACAGATTTATGTTTGTTAATAAGACCTTGCTAGTTTAAATATAGATTGTCTGTGTTCATTATACACGTCAACGTTGCCATTTATATCCTTATGAAGATTTCTCAAGTGTGCTCCAAGGGAACAAGTACAATCTTTTCATTTTGTGTTCTTCAGTTTTGTTTACATTGCACAACTCATTTCTGAAAAAAAATCCTTAAGATGATACATAACCTTTGAAAGACTGAATCTGCCTATAAGACATTTGGCTTATTTTGTGTGTGTCTCTCTCTCCCTGTAAGTCTCTCTGGGGAACATAGTGGCAGTCTGTCATAACCCTTCAACGCAATGCCAAGTGCAGACTTCAAGCACACACTTTAATCCCAGGTTTTGGATTTGCAATGCTTTGAGCTGCATGTCCTTAAGGAGCAGGTGGGGGCTACGGGCATCTTGACCACGGAGGCCTACAGTAGACTGCAGACATCTGGTCGGCATTGGGGAGTGAACCTGGAACTTTATGGCTGTGTTGTAGGGATCCACTCTGGCCAAGAGAGTGTGTGTTTCTTTGACTTATTATATCATGGTACAGCTGTGTTTTTTAACCTAATTTATGTATTATATATGAGGTTAAAAAAAGATGATGGACAGATCAAATCTGAATATTTTATCCTTGTTTGCTGCTAATACACAACTAATTCAATTCACTAATAACTTTATTGCAGACCCAGCGGAGCCATAATTTACAGCTACAGACAAACCTTAAAATGTACTAGTTTCCCATCTAAAAAAGACACATAATGCAGAGCAAAGCCAGTGCCTCTGATGTGATTCTAGCTACCAGGTTTGTTAGAACTACTACGGCAGAATTCCCAGACAAAATCAGGCGACAAATACATGTATGCATTCGATATCTTATGACCTGTCTAGGCAAGACGGTACACCAACAAAGACAAACATATGGCTAGCACTGTTATGGCTTGATGCAGCAACAACTGCATTGCGTCGTCATCGTTATATGCGGGGCCACCCTGTGTATTTGCATGCAGATTTTCCTCCAGCTGACCCACAAGAAAGCAGTTTACTGTTGTGTAGAAGGCTTTAAACTATGAACAATTCAAATTAGCACAACACGTAAACTTTCAAATCAACAAGTTGGACTTTGCATAGCCTATAATCATCAGTGAGGTCATTGATGATACAGTGGCTGGCCTTTTACCTCTTTACATTTGTTGAGTGCATTACCAGACAAGAATAAGGACATTTAGATTCCTGGCGTCTTTTGGATTCAACAATCTTATCGTTGCTTTTTATTGCATTATATTTTGAGTTATGCATATTGCATTACATTTTATACCATCATCAACCCCATGCTGGCAGCATATTTGCAAAAAGTGTGGCAGGCCAGCCCCCTTAATATCAACAGGTTATCTGCATGCATGAGATGGTTACTGTATTACCAACCATACAGCCTTTCATCTGTACTTACAGGTCACTCGTGTACAGGTGGAATAAAACAGGTGATAACGCTCCACTCTGTCTGATCCCGTTGCTAAAACAAAAAAGGAGCAGACACAGTGGTACCCATGTAGACTGCACTGTTTGTGGTGCAAACCTGAACACCAATTTCCGGATGGTATACTTACACCTCTAAGATTTTAGTGAATCCTTTTCATGAATAACTCTCCAGATTAGATGCATTCAGGCAAAGGTGGTCTCAATATACGTGTTAGGTTTAGGGTTAGATACATAGATCCATTTAGGCGGTTGTATTTAGCTTATATTTACTTGAGGAAGAATATACAGATATTTGCCATGTTTGCTTTTAAAGCAAAATTGGTAATCACTGGTGAGAATACAAAACTATATCTTCTCAGCAGGATTCTCAGTGACACCATTATTTAAAATTTAGTTTTTCTCCCTACAGATATTTTACCGGCCGACTACGCTCAAGGCATGCCTTGCTCTCTATATACATGATAGTATTTTACATTACATACATTTGGTGGGTACCAGTATATGCCCCGTAATCAAAGTCTCAAATTTTCATCCGGTTCTAATTTAGTGGGACGAAGCCAGTGGTTTAAGATGAACTTGAAAGCATGAAGGTTTTCTCCTCAGACCAGTCTCTCATCTAAGGGGGTTCTATCCACTATACAATACAATGTCATTTCCGTTTAAAGGGTTTCATCATTTTAATGAGGTTAAGGGGCGACACCTCTTTGGCAGACACCGCCACCACCATTTAAGAGCTTAGTTTTTTTATATATGGCATCCAGAAAAGATTCAGAAGTAGTTTCTTTGAAGTAGTTCCCCAAACAATAAATAACATGCTTGTCCTTCTCTTAACTGATGGTGGCAGTGTTGAGCGGTGAAGAAGAGCTGCTCCGGAAGATGAAAAACGTCCTAAAACCTCATTAACCTTTTCATGTTGGATAATTATCGGGGGCCCAATGCAAGATATTTTCGTGGTGCCCTCAATCCCTAGTGACGAGGCTGGCTACACTAGGTAGTTCTCGAAGGCTTAATGACTGAATAGGATATATATATAAATGAATGACTTTCAATAAATTAACACCCTGTGTAGCTTTAAATCAATACTCATTATGTAAAGAAACACATCTCTCTTCCACCAGATTGTGCCAAACCATCTCAAGCAATATGTCTTTGAAGTTGTATGAAGTATTACCTATAAACACATGCATTGCATAATTTATTGTACATCCATTCATTGCAATAATGTAAATTATTATTCATTAAGAGAAAAATGTCTATAAATTGTTGTATATTACTCTATAAATTATACATTTTTTTCATATAACAGTGTTTGATTCTTATTAAGTAAATAGGCCAAGGGGCCAACCCCTCAAAACACATGAGAGAGAACAATTTCAAACTGTTGATTCATGCTTATTTTTTATGCTGTTCATTTTCCTGAGTCATAAATGGAAATAAACTGCCCATTAAATCAGAAAGTATCACTGAGCCGTGGTCGAATTTAAAAAAGGCTTCACAAAACATTGGCAATACAAAATCAAATTGCACAAGTTCAATAAATATGAGGCCAGGCCTAACTGACCTCTCCTCGCATAGAAAGTAAAAGCATGTTAGAGAGCATTTGACTGCCATCTACTGATTCAAATAATAACTATAAAAAGTATAGGGTAACAACATTGTTAATTATTAATTATTTATGAAACAATATTGTGATCTATATTCGGCTTTATTTGTATTTATTTTTTGAAAATGTAAATGTCTGGTATAGTTTATTGAAGATATGTATCTTACATAAATATAATGCAAACTGGTACAGAAATGTAGATTAGGGGAAATCTGCATTATAAGGGTTATTTATGCCACATAAAATACACAAATGAAATATAACTAAAAACTGACCGTTTACGTCGAAGAGGAACCGGTTCTTCATGGCTCTCGGAAACAGCGTCACTCGGATTCTCTCGGCTCCTCTCGGCAAGATGGCAGCTGTTGACATCGACATGCCGATGGAACCCGAATCGGGGTCCCAGATCTTCAATTTAATGGACCTGGAACGGTACAGATACACATCTACATCATCTATTTATCCGGTTTAGACACACAACTACAACCGGTTTGGGGTTTCATCCAGATATTGCCCTGCGGTGTTAACCGGCGACGGGGACCCCTGACCCAGTTGAGTTCCTTGCCGGGCCTTAAGCTAATGCTAATGCTAACGCTGAGGCCAATTGTAGTGCTAAGCTAACCAGATAGCTATAAAAGATAGCAAGACACAACACGTTGCGGATACAATTAGGCCGGTTTGAGGTTCATTTTAAGGTGGATTTGTGTTTAGGATGTTCGTTGCTAAATGACGAGAGGACATTGGTTCATTGTTAGCTACATCTAAAACCACTCGTATTGTGTAGATTAGCCATATCAACGTGACTGCTGCTGTGGATGCTACGCACATTGTGGTACTCGTATTGGTTTCCTTATACATTGTTTGTGTTTTTTAATCCCAATACATCAATATTTGTTAAATACATTTGCATATAACTGGCTGTTGTGACACCGTCATTGGCCGTCTTTTTAAAATAATCTCTTATCTTGTATTTATGAAAATTCAGCACGGTGGCATCCACTCCAGACTTAACTGCTCCAAAACAAAACACCTGCATTGTGCTTTAATCTTCTTTGGCTAACATCATGGGTGTATTTTGATTCTTGTGTACATTCAATTCTGGTATATCTAGGTGTTCAGCAATTTGCCAGAACGCGGGGAAAGTATGGCCACTATCTAGAGCTAGGTTCAATCTTCCAGAACTTTCCAGGCAATGGTCTTAACTATTTTTTTTACCTCAACCACTAAAAGCCATCTAAATACAATAGCCAAACGGTGACAAACTTTTTACTCGTTTACATTCAAATAAACTGTCAACTCTTTAAAATGTTATGTGTTTAGTAAAACAAAGGTGATTTTGGAACCTCATTTCAGAGTCACTGGTGAGGCTAATGAATAAGCGTTGAGTATGTTTTATGATTATAGTTCAATAATTTGTGCACCCGGCTCACTACAATATACATGCACATGATGATGTCAATGTCTTATGTAGAACTAAGTACACTTTATTGTTGAAGGATATTTTTCCATTCCCAACATTGAAAAAATACTGCATTATTTGGTGTACCAGTGAAACTATGTCCCTTCTGTATTATTGATTCTTCGAAGACATGGGCATACTATGCTCTCACAATCTATTGTAACCAGGTCTTTAATATTTGTCGGAATAATGATGATATTTCATTATCATTATTGTATTGTTTGACCTGATTTCTATGCAAATAAAAGTTATAATCTTGCCTTCTTTATTTCACAGTGAGGCGGAGGTCTTCAAAGAGGAGGGGAATGCCTTCTACATCAACAAAGCGTACTCTGAGGCGTTCAGCTGTTATTCCAAGGCCATCGGTGAGACATCACTTTGTATTCCTCAACGCCACTACTGGCAGTACCTTCATGTGGGGGAAGCCAGGGTAGTAAGGAGCCTTTCCTGCTGGGGAGTCAAATGTTGCCACGCTGCAATACAAAACACACAACGTTATGTACCGTCAGGTAGCACCCTGCTGTTGGGGAGGGACATGAACAACTGCAACTGGGGATATTTTAACTCGGGCTCAGGTCTAAACCGGTCGTACTGGGGATTGGTTGACTGGTAAAGGAGTACTGATGTTAACTCATGCCAAACATTGTTCAGTTCTGTAGTCCACTGGTGCTGTAGGGTGCGAATGTACAGGATTTAGGGTTCATAAGGTGTGCGCTGCCCAGGTGTTGTGTCTGAGAATTCTGTGTTTAATTGAGGGTTTAACTCCTTACTTAACTGGCATCGTCCCAATCATTGCGGTTGTAACATCACTGATTAATGGAGAACCCTTTTTCATTTGTAGCAATCTTTATCCTGAAAATTGCTTTGGGCCTTCACCAAAGTTGAGTATTCAGTATTCACAGGATTTGGCATATCTACTCTAGATGCAGACCCCATGACCGGATGTACTTAGTTAATGTCATCCCAGTGCATCTATGAAACCAGTGGGCAGTTCCTTAAGGAATAATACGGATGAGCTGCAGGCAAATATCCATCTTCGTAAATTCAGGAAAGACTATCATGGCGTTGACTTAGACTAGGCTGAAAGAAATGGAGCTGGATTCTTCCCTGGGACTCCGTCCTATTCTTTCTTAACTGTGAGGTGACTGGGAAAACGCATGAAGAGTTTGCTTGTATATAAACCGCAGATGGTGCAGTAATGTTACCTTAACAGCAAATGCCCTTCTACTTCCTGAGGGAATTACCTCAAATGTTCGTCATTTTTAGGGGAATCCCCTCAAAAACACCAATTCAGCTGCTGATATTGAAAGTGCTATTCAAAGTGAGACAACTGAAATCTATATCATCGGACTTGTGCTACAGTCCTATTAATGTGGACCCCCTCTCGAATCATCAGAACATAATGTAGTACGCCTCCTAGCGAGGTATAAGCCTGTGTTACAGCGGGAGCAGCTGGTGAGGACAGTTCCCTGGCCCTTAAGGGCAGCTTCGAGTGCACTCGTCAGTGTTCATGGGATCCCTCAGACGGTATAAATGAACTGAATAACGTGTGTGTGTGTGTGTGTAGCTACATTTCATTTTGATCAGGCTCTTGTGAGCCCCACCAAGATAGTCGAAGTGAAAGTGAAAATAAATAGTTTTGTTAGTCAAAGGAAAGCTGCTTTTTATAGAGGTGTTGGAACCAAGGGGAGGGAATTAGGAAAACACTTAATGGCTGAATTCAGAAAGCTACAATTAATTCCAAGGACAAGATGGCGAGAGAATTTAGAAGCATTAACCAAAGAGCTCTCTGGAACGACATGAAGAAACTGACGGGGTGTAATGAGAGGGGGAATACGGCTTAGTTATTCTTCATGGTTTTACCTCTGCACAAGCTGATAGTTTTAATGAGTTCTACTTGGGGTATGATAAAAATGACTTTACAGAGCAGACCGTAGAGCAGGAACAGTTCAATTCAAAATATTAGCATATATGTTGAAATTGTTTGCGTCGTTTAGGCACACGCATACCAGAAAGAGTCCGGCTCCTGATGAGATCTGTGTGAACACCTGTGCTGAACAGCGCTGCATGTTAATGGAATATTTTGAGCTACAAAAGACAATTGTCAATTGTCCCTGTCGCCAAGTGTAAAAAACAAAAGACTGTGAATGATTTTAGACTGAAGCACTTGGATCTTTAGTTATAGGTCTTTAGATCCTCTGCAGCTTGCTTATAGAGCTGGCAGAGGTGTAGAGGAGGTCACCCTGATGCTGCTGACCTGCCTGTATCATCATCTTGAGGGCCCCCTGACTCATGCCAGACTTCTGTTCATTGATTTTTCTCATTGCTTTTTTACCAGTGTGTTAATGGTGTCCTCTTAAACAAGCGTTGCTCATCCTCTGGTTCACCCAAATTGAAGTGTACTCTCCCCTTCTTTATATGCTTTACACAAATAGCTGCCAGAGTTGGTTTAAGAATAGACACGTCATAATTTTCTTGCAGATTACTTGACCATGTTAGCCTCCTGAAGTGGGGGGCGAACTTGATCATGGACTGGTCGTTGCTGACTGTGTCATGGTGTTTTTCCTTGAACTGAATGTGTTAAGACAAAGGACATGATTATTGATTTGAGGAAATCAGCGCGCATCTTGATTAATCTGTTAAAAAAACTAATATTTGGTTACTGCTTGATTCTTGAACAGCATGTTTACGTGAACCGAGCACAGCTCTCTGACCTTTATGAGCTGCGGGTCATAAGGAAGGCCCGTGCTATATTGGTCTGACCTGCCCCCTCAGTGAGAGAGAGAGCTTCCACTTTCAGGTAGAAGATAGAGTTCCAAATCAGAGGTCTAAAAATGTCACTCTTTTGTTTTAGCACTGCAATTAGAAGGCTGAATTTGCACTCATGGTTGCACTAAGCCCTTTCTGCAATCAGCCATTTGCTTGTCTTTGTCAACACATGAAGTGTACTGTAGGGCTGCAACTAACGATTATTTAAATAATCGATTAATCGGTCGATAATTTTTTGGATTAATCGATGAATCGGATAAAAAAAACACAATTGCCGCATCTTTATTCAAAAACGGAACATTACTTCAAATTCAGTGCAGCCTGAAGTGTAGTAACACCAGGTTATTGCTCAAACGTCCCGGAAATATTGAAAGTTATATTAAATGATAAAAAAAACATATTACAATGTATGATATACATTTATCTATAAACAGTATATAAGGGATGTCCATGGTTAACCGGTTAATCGGACAAGATCTTTAACCGGTAAATACTAACGGATAAAAATAAATTAAATCATCTTAATTTCTCTCAGATGAGAGGAGATTGTTAATTTTTATTGATACCCTTTTCGAGACTCCTTAACGATCCAAGTCTTTATTGATACTTTTCTATTTTTTGAAATAGAACTTGTGCTATTGCTTTAATTGCTGATAAGATGATCATAGCTCAAGATAGGACGTTAAACATGTCATAATTCCATTCTTCTATTTTATATTGCTGGGAAAACCAAACATCAATCATATTACTGAGCCGACCTGAACACATCACAGTTGACACTGCTACTTTTTTTTTTAGCTAACTAGCTCTACATCCTTCTGATTTTAACATGGATTTTAAAAACTGGATTACTATTTTTTTAACTGCCGGACTTTCTACACCGTCCGGTTGTGTGATTACTACCGCTGATTTGAATGACTGTTGATGCGTGCGGTGCAGACTCAAAGACAGTGAAGGTACAACACTTTTATATAGGCCTACAGTCCAGTGTTAAGATATGGCCAAAATACAAGCTGTGGTCGCTCACACTAAAGCTTGCTGTGGGTGTGCATAAACCTGTCGGCGGCTGGCTGTAAACAGTGCCGCGCCTACGAGTGAAGTATTAATCGCGCGACTCAACGAATCGATGACCAAATTGGTTGCCAACGCTTTTAGTAATCGATTTTATCGATTTGTTGTTGCAGCCCTAGTGTACTATTGTCACTTTACTGTATTTTTGTATCTGTGTCCCATCTGGTATGTTGTCTTTCATGTCATTGCAGTGTTTCCCCTACCATTGTTCAGGCCTGGCGGGCCGCCAGGCCAACGAGCGCCCCCGCCAGGCCAACAACCGGCCAAAAAAATGAAAAAAAATGAAAAAGAGAAAAAAAAAAAAAATGAAAAAAAAAAATAAATAAAATAAAATATTATTATTATTATTAGCCATAATATCATAACCATCCAAGCTCACCACCAGCTATCTCAATATGTATTGGTGCTTTATGCTCCTGTACATGAAATTAGTTTATATTAAGTCAACTTTGTTTTTAGAAAAACACTGTTTATTCTCCGGCAGAAGAACTATACCATGAACCGATCGCGTAAATGCGACGTCTGATTGGTTCAGCCCGCCGTTACCATGGACATTTTTACCGCCCCCGCGAAACACTAGCCTCGTTCTTTATATGTCCATAACTTAACCAACTTGTGATGGCTAAGCAAGTGTTTTATTTGGAAATAACCAACAAATACTCTAGCATCCCGTGAAAAATGTATAACAAATCACACCATCAGCTCTTACCACCGGGCCTAAAAAAAATTCTAGGGGAAACACTGCATTGTTATGATGGATTGAATGTCGTTACCTGGCTGCAACCAAATTTAGTGGATAATACATTTTGAGTTATGATGTACTGGGTCAATCTTTATTTCCACCAGGTTTCCTTTACACTCTGCCTAAGATGATGACTACCATTGTTTTCTTCTTTGTTTGACCCACCTTTTTTTTTGTCAAGATGCCTGCCCCAAAAATGCCAGTTACTACGGCAACAGGGCAGCCACGCTGATGATGCTGAGTCGCTTCCGAGAGGCTCTGGAAGACTCCCAGCAGTCCGTGCGGCTGGATGAATGTTTCATGAAGGTGTGTTCAAATACCAGACAGCATGCATGTGAACTATGGCTGCTGCGATTCGCCAAAGTAATCGATCACATCGACATGAAAAATGTAATATATGAAGTGAGTAATCTTTCAACGTTTAATTGGTGGAAACATGTTTTGTCTTCGTATCACTTCAAAAGGAAAAATATTAGGGCTGTAACGATACACAAATTCACGATTCGGTTTGTATCACGATTTTTGACCCACGGTTCGATACATCCCACGATTCTTTTAAATTTAAAAAGCATTTTATTCAAACAACACTTAAATACCAATTCTTAATGTAACATTTAATAACAAATAATTTGGAACACTTAACAGATTTCAACCGAAAGAATACTATTAAAGTATAGCTAAATTAATAAAGAAATAACCAAAGATTGCAGTTGGAGGATGCTTTTTGCTGGTAGGCATAATAGGGCCCTTTTAACTGTTTGGTTGGTTTATTCAAATATCCTTATTAGCGCTTCTTATTAGGCTATGTAGCTTAAATAATGACATAATCAGGCCGTATAGAATGCAACATGTTTAATAGCCTAACTTTCAATAGATGAGGAAAAACATGAACGTCGCAATAACGAGGCATAGTGTTACGAGTAGCATATGTGTGTGCGCGAGAATAGAATGGCAGTGTGCGTATGCGTGTGTGAGTGACGTCAGCGAGTGAGTGGACGAGCGAGGAGAGCGAGCGGTAGCGCGTGTGTCTAGTGAAGAAGCGAACGAGTCCGGTAGAATAAAGTACCCATCCTGTCAATAATCGGTGGTCGCTTCATTCCGACCTATAAGCAGACAAACTGCCAGTCAAATCACACAAAACAATAGAGACAGGCTCACCAAGGCAATTTTTTTCGCGCTTGGCCCACTCTGGATAAATGTCATTCATATCGCATATGAGGACTTCGACGGCTGTGGAGAAATGCAATCCTCCGTAGCCACGGAGAGCTGTGATCACAGAGAGGGCATCTCGTCACATATTTACGGCATCGATAGGAGGGGGCGCTGTCAGCAGACTATTATTTAGACAAATTATTAGCAAATTTCAATCGGACAATTTGACCGAAGAGGTAGAAAGGGCATATCTCGCTTCTGCCTTCTCACACCGCGAGACAGGTTCGTGGCTTTGAGTATCGCGATTTTCGGTTTGATACGCGCATCGTTACAGCCCTAAAAAATATATAAATCACCTTATTGCCGTTGGCTGTTTTTGCCTCCACTAAGTGGTCGAACACTGACTTTGTTCGGACAGCCCTTCGGTGTACATGTCGCTTGTGGATCTTGATCAAATATTTATATGTTAACGTATGGGAGTGCTTTAAATTATCACAAAAAATATCACAACACCAGCGCTATGCAAGAGCACGCAGAGAGAAACACCCTCTATTCTGAATGACAGGAAAGGAAAATCCTACATCCTCAATACTTTTTTATGAACAATGGATGAAGGTTTGAGAGTCTTGTTTAATACTGATTTGTACGATTTCTCAGACAGTATACCAGGCCGGTTGAAACTAGCTTAGTCTCATTAGTACGTTCTTATGTAATGAAGGGTCCAAATGACCTGTGGTTCTAAAACTTTTACATCTTCACTAAATAATTGACACGAAGCAGACATGCGCAGGAATTTTGGAGTACTTCTTGAACTCTTGATTTGAGCACCCATCTCAAAATGAATACAGCTTTCTTTCACCCTTGTAATATTTTAAAATGCTTGATTTATGCAGCCTTATGAATAATTTGTTATGAAATGTCAAGCAAATGTCAAGGACTTCTTTGAGTATACAATCAGAATCTATTTACTTTTTTTTTTTGAGGATGTGTGTGTTGAGAAACCTCTTAAATATTGCCTGAAACTTGTTGACCATGTACTAGTTCTGATACAAGTGCACCAAGTAGCAGACCGCTGGTACACTCCCGAGTGCTCCAACCCAAATGATGCGTGGCACTACATAATATCTGGCCCCAGCCCAAGCCTCTCTCCAAGTTTAAACCCTCCCCCTGTCCTCGCTCCCCCCCAGGGCCACCTGCGAGAGGGAAAGTGCCACTTGTCTCTCGGCAACGCCATGGCAGCCAGCCGCTGCTTCCAGAAGGTTCTGGAGCTGGAGCCTGGAAACATGCAGGCCCAGCAGGAGGTACTAGTTTGCCCGTCAAACACTCAGTTCACTGTCGTTCACAGACCGCTGTCATCACCCACTGTCGTCCACCATCCGATTCTAGCCAATGCTGCTGGATCTTGGAGAGAGCTACTCACTTTTGTGTACACTACTTTTTTGCACTCAACCTTGCAACCTTTACACTAAAGATGCTCCAAAACTGGTAACGATAACAATACAGGTACCAATACTGAATGTGAAGTAGCGGTACTGAGGTATCCATAAGTTAATAAGTGTTCTCGCGCTCTGAATGCCTTTGGTGCATCTCTATTTAATGCCACTCAACCATTACTAAATAAATAAGTCTGACGCTTACAATTTCAATGGGGGCATCATTCTTTAAGGACTGAGTGAACTTATGGCCTGGAACTTATGGTACTATTGTTTGTTTATTCATTTCAGCACAAGAACGCATCATCCATATTGGAGTTTGAGCGAGTTGCAGAATCTGGCTTTGAAAAGCGGGATTTCAGAAAGGCAAGTTCTCCCCGTGAGATAGACTCAACCCATTCACTGGATGGGCGTAACCCAGCAACAGTGTGGTGAGCCTCCTTGATGTCCATCCGTATAACTCGGTATGGCTTGTCCCCTCCAGGTGGTGTACTGTATGGACCGGGCCCTGGGCGTAGCCAGCGCGTGTCACCGCTTCAAGATCCTGAAGGCCGAGTGTCTGGCCCTGCTGGGACGCTACCCCGAGGCCCAGTCGGTTGCCAGGTAACTAGGGCTGGCTTAACGGGTCGAGCGGGACTCGCCTTGATACTTGCAGATTAGGGTCGATCCAGCTTTGTGTTCATTAGTTCAGAGTCATCATTTAGTCTGTAAAATGTCTATAATAATGTCAAATGCCAAACAAACGTAACCAGAGTCCAAAGTGATGTCTTGAATTTGCTTACTTTATCTGACCAGCAGCCCAGAAAAACGAAAGTATCCGTTTAAGAATGATCCATTAACTAAATATTAGCATTTTAGAAGCATTAAGCATCATATATTTGACTTCAACAATTAGGTTACTATCAGATTAAGATACATTTTCCTACCATCAACAAATCAGAACCCCCACAGCCCAGGTCTGAGGTGGTCTCATTTTAGACGCCCTCCGCTCTCTGCCCCCCAGCGACATCCTGCGGATAGACTCGACCAACGCTGACGCCCTGTACGTGCGCGGCCTGTGTCTCTACTACGAGGACTGCATCGACAAGGCCGTGCAGTTCTTCGTCCAGGCCCTGCGCATGGCCCCCGACCACGAGAAGGCCCGCCTCGCCTGCAGAGTACGTCCCTGGTGGTCCCTGGTGGTCCGGCTGTTGGGTCGATGTTTATTATTTAGACCAAAGCTATACAAAAATTAGCGCAAATCACCCCAGCTAAGGTGATGGACCAACTTCAAGGGTAGAGAGGCTCCTCACGCCCTAACCTAAAGAGCTCGTCTTGTCTTGCATGACATGTGTGTTTACTCGCTTGAAATGCATTGATAGGTAAACCGCATTAAGGTGGCTATAATAGCACCATATAGGATTGAAAGGTATCCTACAGGTCTAGAGTTGGTGTGGTTTTTGCTCATAGCCAAATCTGACTGTAGGCAACCTTGGCCTATCAGTGGTTAGAAGAGGCTTCTGAATGGTACATTAACTCTCGAATAAGTATCCTTGAATTTTTGTACTGTCTGGTTGTTTTTTAGGGTAGGCTGTGCAGCACTATACGTTTTTAGTTGTTCTGTAAACCCCAATTTTGATTGGATCCTTTGATTGTATTTGTTCTCAGCCTCTCTTGTTAGTCAATTTTGGACACGCGTGTTGTCTACTAAAGGAGGACTGGACAGAACTTTGTAGATGGAGTGTGACTTATCTTGGTTTCTCCTGCGCCTCCAGAATGCCAAGGCTCTGAAGGCCAAGAAGGAGGAGGGGAACCAGGCCTTCAAGGACTGCAGCTACGAGGCGGCCTACCGCCTGTACACAGAAGCCCTGACGATAGACCCCAACAACATCAAGACCAACGCCAAGCTGTACTGCAACAGAGGAACCGCAGGAGTTAAGGTAGATGAAGGGAGACCAGGCAGCTAAGGGTCATGGAGTCAAGTAGGGCTGACACTAAGTTATAATTTCATTGTCATTAATGTGATTTATGATCGTCAAATATCAGATGTTTACCGGTTTAGAAGAAACAGTCTGCAAGTTCAGCATCAAGTTTAATTCCTTTAGCCACCAAGAGCTGTCTCCAGCGGTGAAAAGCAACACAAATGTTAACTCTTGTTTTGCTTCTATTTCTATCATTTATAATGTACAAGAGATTAGAATACTGTCATCCTCTCATGTTGGACTGAGGGCCGCAGGACGCCGCGGTGACGGTGCCCTCTTGGGGTACAAAGTGGTATTACGAGACGGTACTGGTCGGTGCTAGCTGGGCTAGCTACTACCTACCTAAGTAAATATCTCTTCAACACAATACATAGATGCCTTTGACATGACGGCAACGCAGCTATTTCTTCACCTTCTGCTAAGAATTATGTTTTAAACTTGATTCATGAACCATTTTTTTTGCATTTCTGAAGCATGAGGCAGCAAACGTCTGGTAACCTCATTCATTATTTGAACAGTTAATCGATTTATTGATTTAATCATTTAATAGTTGCAATCCTAGAGTTAAGCTAAGGGGCCAGGGATATGAGGTCAGGAATCTTGTGGCGTGTGTTATGGTTATTGGTTATCATGTTTATATTGAGTTAAGGAATGGTACATTGGAACAAGCCTACTGTAAGGCTATGGAGATGAGGGTAAAGAGAGACCAGGCTGGTATGGTTATAGCGTTAAGGTCAGGGACAGGCGGGTCATTTTCCAAATAAAGCGGGACACAACTGGGCTAGGATGGTTTCCAATTGTATGTTTCCGATGGTATCCAATTAAGGAAACATTCCAGTAGGTGCCATTGCTAAACATCCTAGCTAGGATCTAATTTGTAAATAATTGGATTGCTTAATTCCTCAATCTGTAGGGTTCTGCCTCTGCGTTTTCACCTTATTTGAGGTTCACAAGGCTTGTACTAAAGCCAGCAATGCAACAATACGTCGTTTCAATGAACTCCCACTGTTCGCATGTTCCTCCATTGAATCAGCTAGTTCAGAGGACTCTGTCTGTGCACCATCATCGTAGTGTAGTGAAGTGTTTCGACCGCTGGCGTACAAATATAGAAAACTGAATTGTGCTTTGAAAGAACCGTTGATGGGTCTGGAGGACTCTAGTCTACGGTGTATATACTGTATGTTACACACGTTAAACATAACCTGTTGTATCGGACGATGTCCTAAGAGCCTGTTTCTAAACCGGATTTGATGTTGTTCTCACCAGCTGACTAAACTGGATCAAGCCATCGAGGACTGTACCAGCGCCATCAAGCTGGACCCCACGTACATCAAGGCCTACTTGAGACGAGCCCAGTGGTACGTGAACCGGGGGGGGGGGGGGGGGGGGTGATCGGCATCGGGTTTATGCAAATAGCCTCCGGGGAGATTGCCGAGTTATAACGGCCAGAAATTCTATTTTAGATGCGAAAATAAAGAAATGCATATTTTGCATCGTCCTGGCATGGTAAAGTGCTTTTCTCTTTAGTTTGATGCGTTGTGCATACACTAACCAGAAAACAGATTTTACAGGTAAATGTTGATTGGTGTAAAACTATAAATATAGCTGACTTTGGTACTTTTGTGATTTCCTTCCAGCTACACAGACACTGAACAGTATGACGACGCGGTGCGGGACTACGAAAAAGTTTACCAGACAGAGAAAACTAAAGGTAAGGTGTCAATGATACCATGGAAGGTTGAGTGTTACTGTGTGACTTTCTAGCTTCATGGCTAGATGCCATGTCTACCGTACTCCAGAAGCTTGTTATAACCAAGAGTATGTGACTACTGGATTATAGTTGATACTGCTCCCATTTGCCAGAGTAAGCTGAAGAGGCTACTTTTCATGCATAGCCCCTAGGCACGCGGCTAGTTAAAAACATACATTCATTAAACATAGACATTCAAGCTCCATTCCAGGACAGAGTACCTGTAATGTCATTTAAGTCCAGTGGATGGAAGTCCATGGACCAACACGGAGCCCAGTTTCATATATCATGTGTGTGTTCAGAACACAAGCAGCTGCTGAAGGCTGCCCAGCTGGAGCTGAAGAAGAGCAAGAGGAAAGACTACTACAAGGTGCTCGGCATCGGCAAAAACGCCACCGACGACGAGATCAAGAAGGCCTACCGCAAGAGAGCCCTCATGCACCATCCGGGTACGCACACTCGTACAGTACACTCGTACAGTACACTCATACAGTGCTCGATAGGGGTTGGAGGTTAGGCTTAAGGTTCATGGGTTATGGTTTTGGATGAAGGAATTGGAGTGGGGGGTTGATCTATGAGGGGTTGAACAATTAGGACTAGGGGTTGAGCTATGAGGGGTTGAGCTATGAGGGGTTGAGCTATGAGGGGTTGAGCTATGAGGGGTTGAGCTATGAGGGGGTTGAGCTCTGAGGGGGTTGAGCTCTGAGGGGGTCGAGCTCTGAGGGGGTCGAGCTCTGAGGGGGTCGAGCTCTGAGGGGGTCGAGCTATGAGGGGTTGAGCGACTGGGGTGACACTGGTTGAGCGTCTAGTGTCTGGAGGTGCAGGGGTTGAGGTTAGGCTGTGAGGCATGTCGTTGGTCAACGTTGAGTAACGTTCCCAACATCTTGCGTTTCCCGGGCAGACCGTCACAGCGCCGCCACGACAGAGGTGCAGAAGGAGGAGGAGAAGAAGTTCAAGGAGGTGGGCGAGGCCTTCACCGTGCTGTCGGACCCTAAGAAGAAGTGTCGCTACGACAGCGGCCACGACCTGGACGACGACGGTGGCTGTGGAGGCGGAGGAGGAGGTCAGATATCTCTTACTACTAGTCATCCCAGTTGAATGCGGCAGTTGCAGAGTCCGTCTTTTTCAGAGGGTACTTTAATGATGGTACTGGAATGATGAAAGATCGAACATAGAAAACATGTACATGATAATGTCTACTAGGGGTGTGACCGGGTACACGTGTACACGTGTAACCGGTTAGTAAATCATAACCGTTTAGGAAAAATCTGTAAACGAAAACCGGAAAAAAAAAATATGTAATCCAAAATAACGCATACTATTTATTTAGCGATTAATAAAGCTACAAATGTTCCACTTGGGCAACATTAAGGAGCTAATAAATGCACGCGATAAATGTTGGGTAACTGAACACCGGGCATTAGTCTACGTCATGTAACGTGTAAGTTCACGGTTCCAGTGCTGGCCTCAACCGTACATTCACACTAAACGCGACGGGGCGACAAGATCCCATACAAAGTGAACGCAGAGACGCGTATCGGGCAAATTTTTCGCAAGAGAAAACCGGCGACAAGTTTTGATTTGTCCCGCCACACTTTTGCCGTGCACAGGCGAGCGCGTTCACGAGAATTTGTAACAGCCAATCAGCGTTCAACCGTCAAACTCAGTGCAGTGCAGTCCAGGATGAACTGCAGCACGGAGGAGAAAGTCAATGTTGCCGTTTGCGACTCACGGAGCTCTATATATAATATAAGTAAGGGATAATGCCCGACGAGGTGTCCATTATCAGGAATTAATGGACGACGTGGAGGCGTGAACCGGTTGCCTCCGCGAAGTCCATTAATTCCTGATAATGGACACCTCGAAGGGCATTATCCCGTTTATACCACGGTCACTTACCAACGGTGACCAAATTAAGACCATTCATTTATATTTTCATGCGTTTTACAATCTGAATATAAAGTTTTCCACAAAACATACATTTGTTTCCCTGGTTACGCCTGAGGGTCCGACTAATACCCGGAACCACCATTACACGCCCGTTGGGTTCTCATGCAACGGAAACGTTGTTCACTCCTCCAGTAATTAGGACGGACCATAGCTACGACTTTAGAACGGGAGGTAGCGGGAGGTATTATAGTCCGCTGAGCTTTGTTTTGTTTCCCGTTGCTATGGTTACTACTATTTTAGAGACGATACGCCAGCTAGCGCATTAATTGAGAACGGTAAACAGACAATTTGACGGAACTACTTGTCCAGGTGTCCGTATATCAGGAGTTAATGCACACCCTGCATCCAATCAGAATCGAGTATTCCCGCAGACCGTGGTATAATAGTATATAATATAATATTTGTATATATAATATCACGGCCAAAAGCTTGATTTTCGATCTAAACTCTACCCTCCATTGGTCGTATAGCGCGACTGCTGTCCGCTTAAAATAAATAAATAAATAAATAAAACGGTTAACCGTGTACACGAAAAAAAAGGGGTTGTGTAACCGTTTACAATATTTTGTAACCGTTAACACCCCTAATGTCTGCATAAGACTGTTACGGTAGACATTATTAACAGTTTGTTATATTATTGAGACTGTTATAGTCTTCATTCATATATGTTGAGGTTTATTAATTCATTTCTTTGCACATTGAGTCTTAAAATGGTTAAATAATACTCAATGGTCATCGCGATTTTCCTGACCTGAATCTCTGAATTCTTGAATTTGCAACAAAGTTGGACAGGGCTACTTTGACGACATGGCAATCAAAGCCAGAAAGTTAAACACAGCTGTGTATTTATCGCCTTAACGTTAAGGCATTTAACTTTGGCAGAGATGGATTCCACACTTTCACATCTTTTCCTTCTATCAGAATATTTACAATGACTATCTATGACTTATCTTTTATTTAGCTCTACATATTTAGCTATTGATATAGTTTGCAGTGATTGGTGCTGCATGTCATTAGGGAGAAGGTAGGTTAAGGCCTGTTTGGTTCTCAGAATCCTTTGAGCACACCCAATGCGACCATGTTCCATAGGGTTTTCAATTTGTCTACAGGGTTTTTTTCAAATAATTTAACTGCGGATAATGGTTCACAAAATTGTCATCCCCTTTTTTCAAACAATAACTGAACAAACTACTCTTTGGTTTGTATTAATCTACTGCACTGTAACAAACCTTTCTAACGTATAGCAATTTCATGAATTCATTTGGAATGAATCCAAAATGTGGCTCGGTTAGCTCGACACTGTAACCGAGTTGTTTGCCAAAGCAGCCTCGCCTGCCAGCTAGGTGGACATCAAACTGCAGTGGTGCCCTAAAGATGCTCTCCCATTGGACTGCGATCCGCTTTGGGAGACGTCTTTGAAGTGATGGAATTTGACAGCATTTCATGAACCGGAAGAGCTTGTTTTTCCACCTGATCTACCACATTCTATCAGTACTAGAACCCTGCCTTTTCCTAAAAAGAAATGAAGATGAATTCATTGATCAAGGCCCAAACTGTTTTCTACCCTGTTAGGGCTGTAACCCACTCCAATATTCCAAGGCTAACCATATTCAGCACTTAATAGACATTGTATAAATCCCAACTGAACCCATAAGGTAAATTTTTAGGGTGCAGCACCACCCCTTGTACACAATGAGTACTTTGTGTTCTCTTCTCCGTAAAATAATTTCATGCTTTTGTGGCAAAGTTTGTGCTGGTCTATTTGATCCAATTTATCCAAATTATTGTTCATAAGAATATTCATTAAATCTTCGATTTGTGCATTCGTTTCTTTATCCAGATTTTGATGCCAACAACATCTTCAGGGCCTTCTTCGGGGGACAAGGACAAGGACAAGGAGGAGGAGGAGGGTACAACTTTGAGTCAAGCCCAAGTATGTGCAGCTGTTAGGACCTAGCTTAGCACTGCATACATATCTCTTATGCTAAATTAATGCTATCACATTGCTTCGGTTAACTGGATAGTAACATTCCTAAATTTACTTTCCTACCGTGTGAAATGGCTGAACCACAAAACCAGCCTCAACGGTTTTGCTTGTAAGAGCAAGTTTCAGTTTTCAGTTTTTTGAACACTATTTAAAAATAATAATAATCTGCGTAGAGTAAGGGCTGTGCGATATATCGAATACGCGCTATATCTCCGAAATAGCTGTGTGAGATACATAAAATATTGTACGTATCAAGTATTTTTATGGTCAACCGGGTTTTTCAAGCGGCAGCCGAGACTTGCCTTGGTTTTGTGTTTGAAACATTCTCGATGGATTACTCCATCTCCTTCAGGCATTAACGTGAGTGAGGGGTAAAAAAAACGTCATTTTCTACTTTCTTTCAGTTTAATAATATATAATATGTAGGTATCTATATAATATAATATCGAAACCAAAAGCTGTGAAAGGCTCCAGATGATATTATGAATTAAAGGCTGCGTCGGGTTCTCGGAAGTCTCTGGTACTTAAGTAATGACTCGTAGTGGGGTTATCTCGGCCATGGTGGAGAAGGAATTTGGGGAAAGAAACTTTTCCTTTGACTTTCAGTCCAGATTGAACGGCGATCCGAACATTAACCAATGACATCGGTGTATCTCATATAGGCGGGCCAGAAACAAACTAAACGGATGACACCAGCGCTGCTACAGAATCAGTCCGATAATTTTTTTTGCAAGATGGCTACAGATTTGCTACAGCCAAAACCATGTTTTGAAATGGTTTTGGCTGATTACAATGAAATATTTAAATTTGGCTTTTCCTCTAAAAGAAGCTTTCCTTTGCAAGGACATTTTTGCTGTTTTACCAACCAGATACGGCAAGAGTCAAATCGGTTAGACTCTTGTCTCTCGGTTAGCTTCGCTGGTAGCTTAGCGTATGGGGCTCTGGATACGTCCCCCCTTGTATTATTCTGATGGGTCGTAGTGTTATCCAATTGAGCGCAGTGATATTTTAAAATGCTTGCTTGGTGCCTTCCCTCGAGTTGTGCCATTTTCATTTCTCGTTGCCTGACTACAGCTTTCTAGATGTGTCTGGATTTCCAGGCTACAAATCTACTGCATTAGCAGCATCTTCAACAGTCACTCTTTAAGGGCAGAAAGGGCCCAGTGGCAGGCGATCGGACATTTTGCAAAACAAGAGTTAACATTTGTGTTGCTTTTCACCGCTGGAGACAGCTCTTGGTGGCTAAAGGTATTAAACTTGATGCTGAATTTGCAGACTGTTTCTTCTAGACCGGTAAACATTTTGTCACTTTTGGTTTGTTTAGAGAATAACTGAAAATAATCAAGGTTTAATTGAAGATGGTCCATTAGTTTATAAAATAAAGGTAGTACTTTCAGGATAAATCGCCCAGACCTAATCACCCTTTTCTGTTCCACAGATGCCGGTCCTGGTAATTTCTTCTTCCAGTTTGGTTAGCGCTGAAGGAACGTGTGACGTCGCCGTGACCCTGCCGTGGACAGTATGAAGTCTGATTCGCAAACTTCTCCGACGGATCTCTTTCTCCCAGGGTTTTCTTTCTTTCTTTTTTTCTAAACTCCTTCTATTCCTGTGCACACTTCTTTGAGGACTCCCTCCCTCCCCCCCCCCCCCCTCCCTCTGTCGTTCCTGTGTCCTGGCTGGGGTCAAGGGTCACCGTTTTCTGCTCCTACGGACTCATCATCACATCATCACATCATTACTGACGTGTGGTGCAGGGCTTTTTAAAAGAAAAATGAACAAACTCTACGGAGGTGATGCTTTACTTCACTAAAGCACAGGATGAGGTCCCGCTAGGGTTTGGATGATGTCACACCACACTCTGGGATGATGTCACACTATACTGGGATGATGTCACACTTGACTCTGGGAGGATGTCATGCCAGTGTCTGTGTGACCTCATACCAGTGTCTGGGTGAGATCATACCACAGGTTGAGGTCATGCCAGTGCCCGGTTGATGTCTTGCCATATATGTGGTCGAGTTTAAGTTTACCTATGCGGTTGCCAAAATAATACTACTGCTTTCCTCATTTATTTTGTTAAACTGGGGACAGATTCTAAATTAGTAAAACTGCTGCTCTATACTTGATCAGACCAAATTTACGGATGTTTTCACTTTTAATTTCACTCGACTCTTTCTAAACTGACTGGACTTCATATTATTGGGGAAACCCCCACTGCCCGTGTGCGTGTGCATGTGTGGGGTGTCAGAGTTTGTGTGTGTGTGCGTGCTTGTGTGCGTGTGTGTGCGTGGGGTATGCTTGTTGACTGTTTGTTTTCCTGCAGACTGCAGGATCAAACTGCAGGGTTATGTGTCTAGTATCGATTCAGGCTTTTTTGGAATGTAAACGAGATCGGTATTTAGGATCCTCTTCTGTGTTTAATGTCCCTATTTATATTTAATGTATATTCACACTGAAGACAGCTCAGTGCCACAATGTATGGCCTTCCCTTTCTTTTGACCTTTCTGCATTTTGCTTTCGTCTTAATTCGGCTGAAATTGAAATCTCTTCTTTGTCCTCGTAGTTGATTTTTATATTTTTGTTTCTGAAAACGAGCCAAACTCTCGTGTCCAGGAGATGGCTTCAGTGGCAGCCTCTAGTAGGTTTTTTTCTGAGGCCATACAAAGCTCTGTACACCAAAAGGCTGCGTTCCTGCTCAAATGATCCTTTTGTTTTAAATGACGGAACCGGTCTTGTTGTTCTCTACAAGGCACTGGTCAGGTTATACATGTTCTCCTGACTGAACCAGTAATGTCATCTTGCAAGCTGAAACGTCTCCTCCCCCCTTACCTACCCACACGCCTGAACCCTGTTTTTTTTTTTTGTTGTTTTTTTAAGCACCTCGAATGATTCCCCCCCCCCCCCAGCCCCCGCCAATCAGTTAGACTGTCGTTAAGTGAATCATCCTCGGACAAGCCCACTATTGGTAAAAACCTACCCGTCATGCACGTTTGGTTTGTCCCGCCAATCCCAAGCGGTCATCCCACCTCCAAGTATAACGTTATTGGGTGGAATCGATGTGGTTCCATCGCTGATCTGTGTTACGATTTTAAACACATCAGTGTTGTTCTGTAGAGACATGCAATGCTTTTATTCTCTTGGAAAAAATAAACTTTTCTTTTACTGTAACATCGTGCGGTTTTTTTTTATGCCCTGGTCTTTGTGTGGAACTTGGTTTGCTCTAGAAATATCAGTATCCATCGTCAGGTTAACTTTCGTAATACAGGATAATGCATAAACTTTACAGTATAGAGAAAAAGATTCAAAAAATTGAGTTTGTTTCTTGTTATTTTATACATTCTCAACTTGTTTTTGTATATACGATATATACATGTATGCATATAAGTGTGACTTAATTTTTCAGGGCAATATTATATAAAGAAATTGCCAATTTTATATTGACAAATTAGTCTATCTTCTCGCTTTGTTAAAGCCAATTCACACTCCTTTATACGTTAGTATATTTTGTGACTAGAGGAAGTGCTCCATTCTATTTGTGTTTGACAGGGTCGTCTCTTATTATAAAGACAGGGGGCGTGGCTTATATTGCACGTGTTTGCGTCACAGCCAATGGGCTCGCACGGCGGACGTGTCATCGGTCGCCAGATTATGGTGCGACCCACTGGCGTGTTTCATTAGCGTCTGGATAGCCAAGAGGACGCGACACCTTTGCCCCTATCGCTTATTTAACCCAAAGTGATAACGTTAATACACAAGGTAATGTTTTCTTATTTGTATTGTTTTTACGACTTGTTCAGTTCTCAGTCTATTGCTGCTGTGAGATGAGAGCCTGGGAAGTTCCCCAGCCTGACTGCATAGTTCATTGCTAAGCTAGGCTAATGGTAGCATCCCCTCTCATCGCAGTGAGACAGGGTTAACGTCACTGTGATGCATCTCGAATTTTAACACTAAGTTGACCATCTCTAAAATGATGCCTAGGCTTGACTGTCAACGTTTAACTACTAAATGTAATTTAACCTTAATCATATGGCACACTACCTAGCAGCTAAACTGAACCATTTCTAACCTGATGACTTAACTATTCCATCTCTATCCTGACTCCTGGACTTAGCCATCTCTAACCGTATGACTTAACTAAACCATCTCTAACCTGACCTATGGACCTGTCCATATCTAACCTGATGACTAAACTGAACCATCTCTACCCTTATGACTTAACTAAACCATCTCTAACCTGACTCCTGGACTTGCCCATCTCTAACCCGATGACTAAACCAAACCATATCTAACCTGACTCCTAGACGTACCCATCTCTAACCTTATGACTAAACTTAACCATCTCTAACCTCACCCCTGGACTTGCCCATCTCCAAGACTCCAACGCAGCAAAAACGTATGCATGTTATGTTTACTAGTTTAAACCAACACTGGCCTGAATATAGATTACATCTGCAGTTATTTCATCAGGATTTCTGACTATTTCGGCTTTCATAAACATAATGCTGACGTTTTAAACCTATCTTTCTCCTGCCAAGTATTTAAGATAATAGTTGACAGGTTTGTTATAACTTTTGTTATAAGAAAGGTTTCCGTCCCATACGGTGCGGGTAATGGGCTACTAACAGGTTTTTTTTATGCTGTATCGTATCGTTAACCTGAACTTGGAAGATGCCATAGAGTCCTCCTGAAGTTGGGAAGATGAGTAAAGTGCCCTGGTCTTATGTCTGAGGTCAATGCGGATGGTCAGCCAGTGGGAGAGCGCAACGTCCGACATTTTACACGGCTAAATGCACACAGACAATGGATTTGTTTCATGGATTATTGCTGGCCAAATACTCTTGACATCTGGAGGGATAATGGGTGTTGACGTCTAGGACAGCGCTTGGCTGCCCTACTCGTTCTGTGGGGATGTGGCCATCCTTTTGTTTTGTCCTTTCATAAACCATCTCTCAAATCGAATGCATGATGAGACGAACAGGTAAGTGTGTGTGTGTGTGTGTTAAACAAGTTTTCATTTATTGTATGTAACGTTCAATTTGAAGTTTCAGTAGTGGGGAGGCAGACCATTAGCAATTAACTTGGGTGAGGGCGAGGCAGACTTTTGTCAGTGATAAGGTTGCACAGCTGGTCTGACAACAATCTGCAATGTCAGAGGTGGAATGTCAACACTGCAAGTACGACTGTATGTGTGTGTGTGTGATTGGGATCTATTATTGTAGCTGTACAATGAAATCAAGATATCTAGCAGTATCTGAAATTGCACAAAAAAATAACCGTTCTTATTACCTGACCTGCTCTTCTGGACTCAACATTGTCATATCTAAATTGAATTGTGAGGTCATTGACATTTTACTATAATTGTCTTGGCTTGGATAACATGCAACATATTTTATAGTCTATGCATGTAACACATCATATTCCAATATTTTTTTATAATGCAACAATACTTTGCTGATACCCAGATCCCATCTCACATGTCTTTGTTGTGCACTACCTGGCATTCAATATTTGAGCTAAATATTGAACCATAATCAAGTCTCACAATCAGAATTTCTGCTTGATCCAACAAAAAGGTACATCTTTAAGAGTCAGCCTCTGTCTGTAGGGTACGTTCAATTATATGTGTATATATCCAAAGGCTATAGTTTGTTGACCAAAGGAAGTTTGGTGGTGTCATGAAAAATATTTGAACTTGCACCTCCCAATACTATATTACGTAAGAGGACATGGAAGGACACAATGCAACAGTATCCGGTTCATGGAAAGATAAATGGTCATAATTGTATTGTCAAATCTCCATTTATTTTAAATAGACCGGGATGACAACATAAATGCTTAAGTTATTCAATTATTACATTTGATATTTATCAAAAATTAGAACGTCCTCCACTAATCAATGCATTAAACCGATTATTCACTTATACTTACCAGTCCATTGGTAACACATTTTGGGTTTAACCAGTGGCAATGTATGATTATGTGTAGTTACAGCCTAGTTCCTTGATAAAACGGTACAATTATTCATGCTAGGATCCAGCCAACACCTTAAATGTTGTTAGTGTGCAGTTTTAGGCTGCTGAAAGAAGTAGAATTGTACAGAGAAAGAGGAACTGGCATCAGACCCTGACTTGAATGACTGATCTGGATGGTTGGATCCTGTTAGTGTATACTCAATAATACTTGCGTTATTAACCTTGTTTTGGAAGTTGTTTTTTTGTTGTTTCATAGAGTGATCAGCCCCCCCGAATACCTATCCCTATGCCTAATTGTCCCAAAGCTGACCACTAATGAATTTATCATTGGCCTGGACTTGCTGTCCATATGTAATTACGTTGTTGGTAAAGGTCTCATTTTAAAAGGTCTTTTGTCTCAGGCAGCAGTACTAATGCATTCGTCTGCGTCCTCATTTGTTTAATCCCACAGCAAAGTACAGCGCAATGAAATCTTCCTGGCCTTCACGTCTACTCTGCAATTAAGCTATTTGTTCAGGCCAACCAAGGCTAGCCTAGCGGCTCATGTTTGTATACCACACTTCCGGAACAGTCCCAAGGTTTTTGTGGCAGTTTACCTTTGCAAACAGCCGAACAGCCTTTGCGGTTATAATCCTCATCAATGTTGTGTCTCTAGACAAGCTCTTGCCAAACACCTTGCTGCTGTTGTGATGTTAAATACAAATAATTAAAGTTCCGACATTTAATGGGCTTTGTGTCTGTGTAGACTGACCGGTAGGTTGAAAGAGATGATTAACCTTTGTCGCTGCAAGGACTCTGTTGGTTGGCGAGCTTCAAGTCAACTTGGTTAAAAACACTCTGATGTCTATCTCCAGGTCCCTCGTGCCACCCAGCGCTGTCATGTCCGCCAAGGCCATCTCAGAGCAGACGGGGAAGGAGTTCCTCTACAAGTACATCTGCACCGCCGCTGCTGTGCAGAACCGCTTCCGCTATGCTAACGTTACCACAGAGACGGACTGGGAGCGCCTCACCCAGGAGCACCCCTGGCTGCTCACCGAGGTAAGGGTTAGACAGTGAACACAGGGACGGGTCATTAAGGAGCAGGTAGGGGTTAGACAGTGAACACAGGGACGGGTCATTAAGGAGCAGGTAGGGGTTAGACAGTGAACACAGGGACGGGTCATTAAGGAGCAGGTAGGGGTTGGACAGTGAACACAGAAACGGGTCATTAAGGAGCAGGTAGGGGTTAGACAGTGAACACAGACGGGTCATTAAGGAGCAGATATCGGGCCATATGAAATCCGTTTTATTTTTTTCCAAATTCCGTTTTATTTTTTTCCAAATTCCGTTTTTTCCGTTTTAATTTTCATTAATTCCGTTTTTACACTTAAAATCATCAGAACGAGTGTCAAATAAGTGCGAACGAATACAATTTAATCAGATAGAAGACTACATTTATTAAAACATCACAACATTGCACTGTTTTTAGTGCTTCAAATAAAAACATGACATAAATATTAAAGTGCTTATAAACTCTTTTTTTATAAACTCAAATTGTTGTTTGAAGGGGCGTGCCCTGGCTACGGCGTTCATTGTTTTTCATATGGATTTTGGACTTCAAGTGGTCATCGCACGTATCTTTGCGTTTCCAATCGATAGTATGTTGACATATTCTACAAAACACCTGAGTGATAGAAGTGTTTTGGATATTGTTCGGCTCTGAATTTGGGGTTAGAACCGAATTACGGGCGCTTCAACTTCTTCTTCGGCTTCTTGTTTCCCGGAGCGGGACCTATTGTTTGCGTGGAGGACCGGGGATTTTTTTTTAACATGTTTAACTGTTGCATGTTATATGTGCTGAAGAACAGGAACCTGCTGGAAATCAGTTATTTTACTAAGACAGGCCCGTTTTAAATTGTAACTTTGTTACTTTTAATACTTTCCTGCTTAATAATAATAAAAAAAAAAAAAAAAAAATTATCAGTTGATTCCGTTTTTATTGTCCAATTCCGTGATTCCGTCCGCGTTTTCGTTATCGCGGATTTCATAGGGCCCTACAGATAGGGGCTAGACAGTGAATAGAGACATGGTCATTTAGGTTCAGGTAGGGGTTAGACAGTGAATAGAGACATGGTCATTTAGGTTCAGGTAGGGGATAGACAGTGTATAGAGACATGGTCATTTAGGTTCAGGTAGGGGATAGACAGTGAATAGAGACATGGTCATTTAGGTTCAGGTAAGGGTTACAATGAAACGAGACATGGTCATTTAGGTTCAGGTAGGGGTTAGACAGTGAACAAAGAGACGGGTCATCAAAGGTTCCATGTCATGAAAATCTCACGTTGAGGTTTTCTAACATTAATATGAGTTCCCCTAGCCCCCCCTGTGTTCTTTGACGTCTCTTCTATTTCCACAACGAGACTGTAGTGGAGGTTATCTCAGCCATGGTTGAGAAGGAATTGGGGGAAAGGAACTTTGACTTTGTCTCCCTGGAGAACATGAACCACGACATGGAGGAGAAAGGGATCGTTGCCAGCGATTGTCTCCCGCCGGGGCCCTGATGCCCACTGCCACGAGGCACCACCGACGCGGAGCACCACCGAAGCGGAGCACTACCGACGCGGAGCACCACCGACGCGGAGCACCACCGACGCGGAGCACCACCGCTGCGGGACCGAGGCACGGCGCTGCCCACTGCCCTCGTCAGCGGGCAGTGCGGAGGCGGTGGTGCCTCGGCAGCGGGGCTCCGGCGGTCAGCAATTGCGGGCGACAATCCCTTTCTCGTCCATGTCATGGTTCCGTGGTTCAGATTGATGTGGACGTGGAAGAACCAGAGACGTCGGAGTACCCGACGCAGTCGTTTGAGAATTCAAAATATCGTCTGGAGGCTCACACAGCTTTTGGCCCATATCTATATCTACTATATTTATAGTATGATATTATTTAGATTTAGAGCTCCAGGACTCCCGCCGGAGCCCCCGGAGTGTTCTAGAGTATTCACAGAACACGGCCAAAGTACGTTTTCAAATAATCGACAACTGCAAAAATGTATTTGTGCATAGAACATCATTAACCACAGACTCAACTAAAAGAGTAAACGTGCTGACCTGTGACGACATCGGTCTCCCTACTCCTCTGAATTCAGAAACGTCCACTCGATAGCATCGACTGAACGAACACATTGCAGATCGCAGGGTTCAGGAAAGGGGAGAGAGCAGCAAAGAGCATCTCCAAACTCTCCATATCTCTTTTGTGATCCCCTCATCCTGGTTATGACTGCTTGACATTCAAGACTAGTATAGCCCTGATAAGCTCTGTATCTGGACTCTGCACCCATACTGAAAGATTTATTTTCTATGATGTTCTCTAGTGTTCTGTCTGTTACTATCCTATGAGGTTCTCCAGTTTTTCTTCTGTTTATACACTATGGTGTTCTCTGGGGTTCTCTCCTCTGACTCCATGCTGTCTTGTGTCCTGGTGCAGAAGTTGGTGGTGAAGCCAGACCAGTTGATCAAGCGCAGGGGGAAGCTGGGCCTGGTTGGCATCAACCTGGACCTGCCGGGGGTCCAGGACTGGGTCAAGAGCCGCCTGATGAAGGAGACTATGGTGAGCTCAAATCATACTTCTGCTTGTTCTCAGCAATTTAAGTGTTTCTCCAGGTCATTTCCGATTACCCTTCCAGGAAAACACAGAACTTCCTGCTCAAAGTTAGTGTGGTTTCGGATTTCATGAAGTTTCTAGTCTTCTCTCTCCAAACTCTGCCCACTCTAATAAAGGCTAGCTTTAAGAGCACATTTCAAATAGAAACATGTCGCATATGGTATATATGTAGGTATATTGTGGATTATTATATTGTCTTGAAATGTGCCTTTATATACAAATTGCTACAGATGTTTTTGGATGATACAATTGATTCTTCTTTGAATTCAAAAGTAATCCACAAACATTTGTGTACATCAAATTTAGCACCAGAGCATTCAAATAATAAGAGGTAATGATGGGTATGTGTTTTAATAAATGACTACCAATGCTCACATAGGTCTCCATTGTATATGCTTCCGTCCAATGCTTCATGCATTGTGTGTCTGATCAAACACAGTATTTGATCTTATTTGTGTATGCTCTCCCGTTCATGTCTGTGTCCCTTAGAGTTCCATACCCAAGTATTAACGGAGCGGAATGGACATACGCAAATAAATTCAGCTCTATTTGAACCTATACCTAGAAGTTCATATTTGTAGCACAACACAAACAAAAAAAAAGTATTTTGTGTCTGTCCCAACTCTGCTAGGTCTGGTCTTGCTGTGTTTCACAGTTGTGTCCCGTCAAATGAGGTTAGATTGATTTAATTATGAGGGATAAGTAATTGTGTTCCATAAGCATTTGTCAAAGGGTGACGCCCCTCCTACTTCTGTCAGACGCCAGCTAGTTCCTGCTCCCCAGCGAGACCCCGAGGCAAACTCTCCAGTGTCATCTATACTCTAGTCACGGCTCAGCGATTTGTTTGACGTTATAACTGGTTTGACCATGAATAATACCAACGCCTTCTACCACACTCTCCCAAATAATGGAAATGTAAACCGGGGCTGTGCTCTGAACCCAGGAGCACCAGTCTCGGGTTCTACCTATGCCACTCATGTAATGGACAAGCGTCCCAGGCGGCCTTGTTGAGGTGTAGTCTACCTCAGTACCCAGGCCTGCTGCTGGGTGAGGTATCATGTTAGCTCCTGGACCACCAGAGACTGATGGCATGTTTAGCTGAGCCGGGTCAGAGGTGGAGGCCTGCCAATGTCAGGGACATCTATTCTAGTCCCCAAGGGGGAACGAGTAACGGCAACCTGACTAAGGTTTCACTCACGCTAGTGTTGGTCCTCATTGCATGTTTCCTGTTTGACATTACATAACAGTTTTCAATTAAAGCGCTCTCTCAGCAGGATGGACATTTTGTCTATTTATTTATTTGTTATTCATTTCAAACCTCCCGCCTTTCCAAGCCCTCATTGATGGTGTGTAACTAATCTACAGTTCCTCATGCTTAAACCCTTATCCCCTACTTTGTTTTTTGTGAGCTTTATATGTCTGCCCATAAACTGTGTGTCGCCACCTTCTCTACCCATCCCTGGAAGGAGGTCTTCCTCTTAGTTTTGTGCCTCAGAGGGCTTAGGTTTCGGGGTGTTGTATAATGTGAGCCCTTTGAGATTGTAACTGTGATCAAGGGCTGTACAAATAACTTGACATACCCACACACACTGTATGTGGAGGGCTTTGGCACCTCTGCTATCGTACACATTGTTGACTTAGCCTCTGCTGCCGTGGATATATAGTAAATCTTATTCTAAGCATGCAGATTAGGAAACAACACTATAGGAGCACACCCCTGCCCCCCCCTTCATCACATCTGTTCTCCATTGTATGGGTTGCATGTTTATTATTGAGTCATTTGAGCAGACGTTTTACACAGACGTTTTTTTTCTGCTTTTTATTTTCAAATGTATCCGTTTACTTGGTGGACAGGTTGACATTGCTTTGGATAATGTGGGATATTATGTTTGGTAAATACATTACAAGGAATCATCGATTGTAACAAAAGTCAGAACGGAAGTGTTTCAGATAGATTTGCATAGGACATCGGCCCCTGGCTTTATATTGTTGATCGACTGAAAAAATTTGAACTTGGCATGTGTCTTGACAATGTGGGTGATTTTGTCTAGACAAGAACGTTTCTCGTACAACCTTTCCTGCCTGTTTCAACAGAGAAAACCGCTCTTTACATCGAGAACTCACAACAGACAACAATTTAGCTCCAAATCACTTGTGTAAACCAGGCCAAGGCGAGGTACCACAGTGATGCATTGTGCGTCCTCCACTCGACTGCTGAATGCTATAGGCGTTATTAAGTGTGCCTAAGACATCAAGAGGAGGGGGATGAATATATGACTCGGCACACTTGTTATTCTCTAGTCAGCCAGTAGCTCTTATATCAGGTTGGGCCAACATTCCTGTGGTCCCTCAGCTTTTCTATAGGGTTCTTTTTGTTCTTTCCAGGTTGCCAAGGCCAAAGGTGTGCTGAAGAACTTCCTCATAGAGCCGTTTGTGGAGCACGCCCAGGTGAGGAGCACACACTCACCAAATAATAGTTTGTTTATCTCCAAAAAAATGGCTTATCAACTCAAAAGAATATTCATATTCTCGTATAAAACATTGTCTGTACGTTACGTAACATTCATGCAAGTGTGGTTTAGGGGGCTATTTTTATATTGTGTGTGTGTGTGTGTGTGTGTGTGTTCAGAGTGACGAGTTCTACGTATGTGTGTACGCGGCGCGGGAGGGCGACTACATCCTCTTCCACCACGAGGGCGGCGTGGAGGTCGGCGACGTGGACGCCAAGGCCGAGCGCCTGCTGGTCCCCGTGGACGACAAGCTCAGCGAGGAGCAGGTCACGGAGAAGCTCCTGGCGCACGTCAGCGAGGAGAAGAAGGGGTACGTCCATGGGACGTCTCACCTCAAACGTTAGATACATGTCATTGAGGAGCGTTGCGTCGTAAAGGGGCGTCTTGCACAGGGATGCCTACAGGCTAGGCTGTGGGCATTGGGGGATCGAACCTTACTGAACACAAAGTGGGAGATAAACTCGGGACCTTTTCTCTGTGTACAGTTTTCCCATTGCCCTTATAGCAGGACTTCATCTTTCTAGTTCTAGCTCCTTGGGCCCCATCCTGTAGCCTAGCTCTGAACTGCAACGCGTGTCTTCTTATTGTAGCCGGTCTTAGCAGTAGTAGGATGCCTAGCCAATGTCCTCGAATGAGTTTCCTGTTCCTCCTATGCTTCTGCTACGAGAACACACTGACCTCCTTCAAAATGGGTACTACCTACTAGGGCCCGACCGATTTATCGGCCTGCCGATTTAATCGGCCGATTATAGCCTTTTTGAAAATAATCGGCATCGGCCAAAAAGACGCAGATTACAACCGTTTTTTTAATTTATTTTTTATTTTTTTTAAATGTTATTGCGCTTAGTATCCTGTAGATTGCGCTCCTACTCGCCTTGCTAACTAACAACTTTAGCTGGAGTAAAAAAGAGGAGATTGAATTTTACCGTACAACATGAAAGCACGCTCGCTTAGGCAGCTGCGCGCTCACCTCACCAATGTACACAAGACGCGTTGTTTGAGCATGTTGTGCCTGTTTTTCTTTAGGTCCCAGGCCATGTTAATTTGTTATACTGTAGACTCTAACGGTGAGACGATACTGCTCAGCACGCACGTGTTAGTCACTGCTCACGAGCGCAGCACATTGGGAGTTAGTTATTTATTTTACATTTTACATTACACTCATTTTTGACTGTAAATGTATTCTAAAACACTCAAAGGTTCTGCATTCAATTCACATATTCGTCAAAAGTGTTTAAAGTATATTTAAGGTATCAAAAACTACGTTTTATATGCTTTTTTTTTTTGCTTTTTTTCTCTTTTTTTTTAATCGGCCGATGTAATCGTTATTTTTCTCGGAAAATAATCGGTATCGGCACTCAAAAATCAATATCAGTCGGGCCCTACTACCTACTCTTATTTCTAGTTGGTGTTCCTCCCTTTCACTCCCTGTTCCTTAACAAGGAAGTCTAGGGTTGTTTTGTACTTTGTACCTGGGGGACGTGGGAGGTAGCTAGGTGCTGGAAGCGTTCATTGGAGACACTGTGGTTGCAGGAGATGGGAGAGAAGAAGCCATGGTTGGCATGTAGATCATATTAGGTGTGAACAGTGGAGCCTTTGGTACCTCTAAGGCGTGTTAAGGTCTCTAGGTGGTGGGGTTAGGGTAGGGTGTGTTAAGGTCTCTAGGTGGTGGGGTTAGGGTAGGGTGTGTTAAGGTCTCTAGGTGGTGGGGTTAGGGTAGGGTGTGTTAAGGTCTCTAGGTGGTGGGGTTAGTATAGGGTGTGTTATGTTCTCTAGGTGGTGGGGTTAGTATAGGGTGTGTTATGTTCTCTAGGTGGTGGGGTTAGTATAGGGTGTGTTATGTTCTCTAGGTGCTGGGGTTAGGGTGTGTTAAGGTCTCTAGGTGGTGTGGTTAGTGTAGGGTATGTTAAGGTCTCTAGGTGGTGGGGTTAGGGTAGGGTGTGTTAAGGTCTCTCGCTGGTGGGGTTAGTTTAGGGTGTGTTATGTTCTCTAGGTGGTGGGGTTAGGGTGTGTTAAGGTCTCTAGGTGGTGGGGTTAGGGTGTGTTAAAGGGCAACTTCACCCATTTCACATAAGCTTTGTATTTTTAGAACCCCCCGCATATTTTTGAATGGTCTAGCATCATTTCCTTATTTTCTGGAGAGACTGGAGAGATCCGTATCGATCTCCAACACTTCCTGTTTTTTATGACGCAATATGACGATTTTTGCGTACAAGAAAATAGGAAGTGTAAGAGGGGATGATTCTCGTACGACTACAACCACTAGTCCCACCCCCCTCTAGGGGGTGGGACCCACTGACGCTACAGACCTATTAGAGCAGTGCCAGTGGGTGGGACTTCACCAGCAGAAACTAACATCCACAGCGTCTGAAGCTAAGATAACAGAGGCTGTTGATAAAACTGAAGTAGGCCTACATTGGCGGAGGGTACTCGATCTGACATAGAAGATGGCTCCATGCAAAAGTTCACCATTTCGAAAGAAATAGACGAGGGCTGCCGTATTTTCCGCACTATACGGCACACCGGATTATCAAGCGCACCTTCAATGAATGGCCTATTTTAGAACTGTTTTCATGTATAGGGCGCACCGGATTATAAGGCGCATAGAATAGAAGATACTGCAGTCAAACGTTTGACTGGGGTTGCGTTATGCATCGACCAGACCGAGCTGTGCTAAAGGGAATGTCAACAAAACAGTCAGATAAAGTCAAACTTTATTAAGCGTTCTGACAACTCCGGTCACTCCGATGGTAACGATGTTCAAACGTTAATGTGCATATTAACAATATCTCATCAATATCAATATCTCTCAACAATAAGCTCACTTTTTCAGTTCATTCCCCGTCTACGAATCCCTCGAATTCTTGTGTGTCCGAATTAAACAGTTGGGCGAGTACGGCATCCAACATGCCCGGATCCCTCTCGTCATTATTCGAGTCAGTGTCGCTGCTGTTGCCTGGCAGTTCAGTGATTATTCCTGCCTTCGTGAAAGCTTAGACCACAGTTGAGACTGTTATATCAGCCCAGGCATCCACGATCCATTGGCAGATAGTGGCGTAAGTCGCCTGGCGCTGTCTCCCCGTCTTGGTGACGTGTGTTCGCCTTCTTGGCCCCGTCCACACGAAGCCGATTTTTTGCGTGAAACCGCATAAAAAGACGCTTTTGGTGGACACGGGCTACGGCCACACCAAACGCGTGTAACGTGCTTAACTTGAAGCTTGATCATTGTGTCACAAAAATGGTTCAACGCGCCAACGCGCCTGTGGCTGCGCTGGATTTAGGAGTCCGAGGTAGGAAACCCAAATGCCGCCGTGTTTGGGTGCATGATAGAGTTTAGATCGGGTTAGATTAAATAATGTCGGATATAAATAACAATAATCGGGTTAAATAACTTCACATGGTGTGTCTGGTGTGTTTCCAGCATTCGTAGTGTTGATCAGCAGATAGTCCGCCAAGACGTTGAGGTTGCTTAGCAACCAGAGTCGCTGTCCATGCAAGTGAATGGAGCGTTCCCTCTTCGTCATAACTATCAAACCAAACATCCTTCACATTCAACGAGCGAACATTATGAAATTAAAATGCACATTTCTCGCTAAAAATGTTTACATAAACGCATTTAATTGCGTAACTATGTTACTATTTCCACCCAGAATAAAGGAAGATGTCGGCCGTATGCTTCTGTGCAAGCGTCACTACTCTAGTGACGTCGGTTCAAGCTCCACGCTGATTTGTTCCATTGGTAGATGGAACAAGGAGGTGTCCGATAGGCGGAGATGATCAGCGGGAGTGGCCGCCAGCGAAGCTGTGCATGGTGGGAGTTGTTGTCTTCAATCCACAAGCGCCAAAAAGTCACTTTCTGCCTTTTCTCGGTCAAGACTGCACCAAAGTAGAATTTTATTTTATTATTCGACTACATATAGGACCCAATTGCAATACATATTCATGCCTCCACCGGTGAAATGCTCCTTTAAGGTCTCTAGGTGGTGGGGTTAGAGTAGGGTGTGTTAAGGTCTCTAGGTGGTGGGGTTAGGGTAGGGTGTGTTAAGGTCTCTAGGTGGTGGGGTTAGGGTAGGGTGTGTTATGTTCTCTGGGTGGTGGGGTTACGGCAGGGTTAGTTAAGGTCTCTGGGTGGTGGGGTTAGAACAGGGTGTGTTATGGTCTCTAGAGGGTGCGTTCAGGTGAGGTGTGTAATTCTCTCTAGGTGGTACTTATTCTTAGACAGCAGAGGTGCCAGGACGTGGAGTAGAGTCTCTGGATTCTTTTAAACCAAACTTCTGAATAGATTTTTGTAGATGTGGTCTGGTCTTGTCTTCTAACACCAAATTCAGATAAATGTATGCATCGTCTAACCCAAACTTGTTGTTTTGCCTTCTAGAGTGCTGGCTAGTTTCATCGTGGGCCTCTTCAACCTCTATGAAGATCTGTACTTCACCTACCTGGAGATCAACCCACTGGGTAAGAGTCAGAGCCTTCCGGATCGGTCATTTCAAGATCAAAGTCTTGCGTTGAAATTCAACAGATGGGAACTGGGAGCTTAAAGGGACCAGCATTTGGTCAGCGTTGAGGATAATTTTAACATGAAATACATTGTTGTAAAATAAATTAGTTATGAATTACCTATAACTAATGGTTTCATTTTCATAGTATCATTGCCTCCTTCAAGTTTTTCTTTTAAATGAATGTGGATGTGGTTGAAGAATTGACCAATAGATGATCACTAAGTAATGGGAAACATCTTTTTCCAACTCTTGCCAGTGGTGACTGGAGACGGGGTGTACGTCCTGGACATGGCCGCTAAAATCGACGCGACGGCCGATTACATCTGTAAGGCCAAGTGGGGAGATGTGGAGTTCCCCCCACCGTTTGGCCGAGAGGCCTACCCAGAGGTATGGAGGCACTCAGATCGAGTCGATACTGTTGATACTGGAGACTCTGCTAACACTAGCTGTAAGCAGAGTCTATTCTAAGTGTTTATTTTATACAATATTATACAAATTATTTGGCAAAGCTATTTCCCAAAATCCTGTCAATTATTGATACATTTACCAAAGCGGCAATTCAGGCTTTATTTGAGCTTTATTGATGTTTGGACGACACTGTCTTTGAAAACCTATCCATTTGCTTCCCATGTGAATAAAGGTCAGCATGATATGCTAGACCTTTTAATTTTGGCTGATCAACTTTCACTCAATACACGCACTGAGCTAGTTAATGTCACTATTTGCCTATATTTGCATAGGTTTTACCTTGGCATTGCGCTGCCAGGGAAATATTTGTATAAGAGGCGCCACTGTTATGTTATGCAATGTCTTACCGTGCTGGAGAAAATGCAAAAAACTAATTGACACATCAACAGGCAATGGTGTGGCCTTGTGTGATCTGGGCCTGTAACAACCTTCCAAAGCATTTCCTGAGTTTATGTCAAGCAACGTCGAGACATGCCGTTGCCCAAGCACTTGATGCATCCTCTGTCCGATGATGCTTCCTTGGCTACTTTAGGCTGCTTATTCAGGCAAGGCAAGGCAAGGCAACTTTATTTATATAGCACTTTTCATACACGAGGCAGACTCAAAGTGCTTCACATATAAACATTGTCATAAAATAAAATAAAATAATAGATAAGTAAAAGAAAACGTATGCAAAGAAATGAGTAAAATAGAAAGTGCAATGTATTTAAGAGAAAATTAAATTGAAAGTTAAAAAGGCTTTTTAGTAAGTAAAATTGAAAGTGCAATGTATTGAAGATCAGATCAACAGTCTCTCTGGAACCCAAGTCGGGAATACAACCCGATCTAAAGGAACTTGGTCCTTTCTCTGGAACTCCAATCCAGATTCTAGGACTCTAACCCAGACAGACCCAGACAGCTCGGTCTCAGAATTCCACCCACACACAAACTCAGGACTCTAACCCTTATACAAATACAAACTCAGGACTCTAACCCTTATACAAACAAACTCAGGACCCTAACCCTTATACAAATACAAACTCAGGACTCTAACCCTTACACAAATACAAACTCAGGACTCTAACCCTTATACAAACAAACTCAGGACTCTAACCCTTATACAAATACAAACTCAGGACTCTAACCCTTACACAAATACAAACTCAGGACTCTAACCCTTATACAAACAAACTCAGGACTCTAACCCTTACACAAATACAAACTCAGGACTCTAACCCTTATACAAATACAAATTCAGGACTCTAACCCTTATACAAACAAACTCGGGACTCTAACCCTTATACAAATACAAACTCAGGACTCTAACCCTTACACAAATACAAACTCAGGACTCTAACCCTTATACAAATACAAACTCAGGACTCTAACCCTTATACACCTCTTCTCAAAAGAGTTAAACACAATTCTTCGTATATTCAGTGATTATTGGTCCCAAACCCTTATCCTTTCTCTCTGGTATCAGATCATGTATTTTTCTGGTAAAAATAGAAAATAAAGGGAAAGTTAAAAAGGCATTTTAGTAAAATAAAGGCAAAGTATTTAAGATTTAGCAGAAAGCTAAAGCAAACATAAAAGTCTTCAATCTTGTTTTAAAGGTGCTCAGAGTTGGGGCAAGTCTTAAATCCTCAGGGAGTTTATTCCAGCTATTTGTTGCATAGTAACTAAATCCTGCTTTCCCATGTTTCGTGTTTACTCTGGGGATAATTAACAGATTGGTCTCAGAAGATCTTAGTGTTCCAGAAGGCTTATGTAGTGGAAGCATATCAGTTAAATATTTTGGGCCTAAACCATGTAGGGATTTATAGGTTAGCAACATGATTTTAAAATCAATTCTCTGACCTACAGGAAGCCAATGTAACGATTTAAGAATTGGTGTAATATGTTCAAATTTTTTGGTCTTTGTTAAAACTCTGGCAGCAGCATTCTGAACAAGCTGAAGCTTGCTTAGAGTTTGTTTTGTGAGACCTGTAAGGAGACCATTGCAGTAGTCAAGCTTACTAGTGATAAAGGCATGTACAAGTTTTTGTAAGTCTTCGGTGGACATGAGCCCTCTAAGTCTTGCTACATTTTTAAGGTGATAATATGCAGATTTTGTTACTGATTTGATGTGACATTCGAAATGTAAATCAGAATCCATGATAACCCCTAGATTTCTGGCTTTGATTGAGGTTTTCAGGGACAGAGAGTGAAGGTGTTGGGTTACTTTAAGCCTTTCCGTTTTAGCACCAAATACAATTATCTCTGTTTTATCCTCATTTAGCTGAAGGAAATTTCGGCACATCCAGTCTTTCACTTGCTCAATGCACTGGCACAGCAGATCTATGGGCCGATAGTCATTTGGTGATAGCGATACATAGATTTGCGTGTCATCAGCATAGAAATGATGGTCAATATTGTTATTTTGCATGATTTGCCCTAGTGGGAGCATGTAGATGTTGAATAAAGAGGGTCCCAAGATCGAACCTTGTGGGACTCCACACATCACGTTGGTTGATTCTGATACAATGTCGCCAATGGAAACAAAGTAGTTCCTATTTTGTAGGTAGGATCTGAACCAATTTAAGACTGTGCCTGAAAGCCCCACCCAGTTTTCTAACCTGTCCAAAAGTATTGTATGGTCTACAGTATCGAATGCAGCACTGAGGTCTAGTAGCATTAGTATTGAGGTTTTGCCAGAGTCTGTGTTAAGACGGCTGTCGTTTACAACTTTAATGAGGGCGGTCTCAGTGCTGTGCAGGGGTCGAAATCCTGATTGTAAGGTGTCATAACAACCAGTTGATGCCAGGAAGTGATTAAGTTGCTGGAGGACAACTTTCTCAATGATTTTATGCTAGGGTTCTCAATTAGCTCACTAGCCACTAAGTATTGGAACAGTGGGTAGAATGTAGAGGACGAAATGTGGAGATTTAGGAAGTGAAGATGAGTGGAAAACATTGTCGATCATTTGACGTATCCAGTCGGTAAATCCATGGTGTTTTCCGTCGGTCTTCCTCTCCTGTCAGTGCATTAGTGTTCTTCACTCTGAGGTGGGGCTAGAGCCAGTGCACTAACAGCAGTGTTGTTGGGGTCTCTGGTGCTCTACAGGAGGCCTACATCGCAGACCTGGACGCCAAGAGCGGCGCCAGCCTGAAGCTGACCCTACTGAACCCCCGCGGGAGGATCTGGACTATGGTGGCCGGGGGCGGAGCCTCGGTGGTCTACAGGTAGGGCCGCCCATAGATGGACTCCACTTCCTGTTTGGTTTCCTGGACAAGGCCCCTCGTCTGAGAGGGGGTGGCTTGGCCCAATTAGTGATTAAACACTTTTTTCAGCGCTTAATTATTGGATGGACAGGAAATTGATTCTGAAAAATATAAATAATAATGAGGTAGTGAAAATACTAATATTAGTTTGATCTCCCTGAAATGTCACTGCAAAAAACATACTAACCCATTCAGGAGGTGCATGCTTGCGTGCGTGTGTGTGCGCGCGCTGTGTGTGTGCGTGTGTGTGCGATCCAGCAAGACCTCCCCTGGCCCACATTCAAATGATGAGTTTCACTCCTAATTATTTAACCCTGAACCCATGGATTATTAATTAAAGAAGGATGCTAAAGAAGCCCTTTGGGAAGAAGGGAGTACCTCTATTAGCTGCAGGAGAACACTCATTATCTATGACATTGGGCCATACTGAAGCACCAAGCATGCTGGGGGGATTTGCTGCTCGGTCAAGCCTGAGATCACAGGCATAGAAAATATTATTAAACAAATACAAACGCCTTGTGGGTCTCATCTCTAGCAGCCAATCAGAATGCGGCGTCCCACCTTTAGTTGCCAATCACATCGCAGTGTCTCATGTCTAGCAGCCTATCACCAAACAGGAGTGCAAGAGCGGTCTTCTCTACCGCAATACTTTGCTGTCTTTCGTGGACAACGGAGGGAAAATGTTTATGTTGGGTTATTATTGTTGGTTAAACAGTTAATTGTTAATTGTTAGTTTCTGTGTACCCGGCCGTTAGCCTGCGTGGATCCGGCCAGATCTGGCTCTTGTGGGGACCCCGCGTAACCCTGTCTGTCCCATGTGACCCCTCAGCGACACCATCTGTGACCTGGGCGGCGTGGACGAGCTGGCCAACTACGGCGAGTACTCGGGCGCCCCCAGCGAGCAGCAGACCTACGACTACGCCAAGACCATCCTGTCCCTCATCACACGCGAGAAGCACCCGCAAGGTGGGCCGGGCCTCGGATGGCAATACAGATTAGTTAATGGATCTACATGTATACACAAATACAGTTTTTGTTTCTTTGTACCGGTTGAAAGAGGCTGTATCTCTGCCTGATGCATGCTGGGAGGAGGGCGTCCGTGGAGCAGCCGCTAACCCTCGACTCGTCTCCTTCACTAGGAGCATTGTGTCTGTTTCCTTGCCCATGAGCTTTAAGCTCCTATTCTTTAGTTTTTTCAAGCAAGCACGCATTGGCAACAATAGCCTCCTCAGATGCTGAGCTGCCTTGGTGTTTAGAGTTACACAAAAGGTTGCTTGTATTGGATCCTTGTATCCATACATAGCAACACAAAGCAACATACATTGCAGTCTATACAAATAGACTTCTGTTGGTCCTGTTCTAAGCAGTGTTATTCCAAGTTGGTTTTCACGGCGTGTCTGATTGATGCGAAAATGTATTTTGTGAATTGTAGCTTAAACCAGACTTGAATGAATGAAAACTATAAAGACGTGCTACATTCATGTGTTTTGGTCCGTTAAAAAAATATGATTCATGTCTTTTGTGCCGATATGAGACGTGAAACCCTTTCTGGTGGTCTGGTTGCCACCAGTCCTGGTCTGACTCTTGCGTGGTTCATCTGTTGTCCTTGCAGGAAAGGTCCTCATCATTGGCGGAAGCATTGCCAACTTCACCAACGTGGCCGCCACCTTTAAAGTGAGTCCTTCCAACACTTGTTTGTACGGGACACTTCACACGTAAATGCTATATTTAACCAGGCATGCTCGGTTATATAACGGTTATGTAAGGATGTAAAAAAAGGGGGTTGGGGCACAGTGGTTGGTTTTCTTTTTGCCTGCTCATGTGTTTGTGAAACAACATGTTTACTGGGGATATGGACTCGCCATCGCTGGTATTGGGTCATGGTTTGGAGGTTCAAATGTGTCATTCTATGACTATATTGGTTGTTAAGATAAAACATACTTTATTAATCCCAATGGACAATTAGGGAAATATATTTGAATCGCAGCACATTATATATGCTGAGTATATCACATGCATTATTCTTTCGGTACATATATCTCTAATGGATGTCCTTTTTTAATTTATCTGTTTGTAAAAAACTAAATGGGTGTATTTTGGGGTAGTTTCATAAGAGACCTATTGTTTCCGTGACGTTGTGGGTGTGCTGGAGACATGAGGTAACGTGGGGTTCTGGGGCCTCAGGGCATCGTCAGGGCCATCAAGGACTACCAGGGGCCCCTGAAGGAACACGAGGTCACCATCTTTGTGCGTCGCGGAGGTCCCAACTATCAGGAGGGCCTGAGGGTGATGGGGGAAGTGGGTGAGGAGGACAATACAAGTTTATATTAATTTGATGTGCTGCTGTTATGGATGTATCGCCACTATTTGGGAGAAAAAATAATAAAGTAATAAATAGCTTTTATTACCATGAAATCAATACCATGTGTAAATGTTTTTCACGTTGCTTGTTGCATTGATACAATTTAGAGTTCCGTTGTTTTGGACCTTAAAATTGATTTGAACCAGAAGGGTTTTAAATGCTAATTGTATGTTTTCAATGTTTCAGGGAAAACGACCGGAATCCCCATCCACGTTTTCGGAACGGAGACCCACATGACGGCCATCGTTGGCATGGCGATGGGCCACCGACCAATCCCCAACCAGCCCCCGATGGACGCCCACACTGCCAACTTCCTTCTCAACGCCGGCTGCAACGCAGTGGTACGTCCAGTTAGCACCACGTCGCGCTGGAAAACCAACGTGTTTACACTAGCTACCTTAAGTTTGGTTGAGATCGACTTAAAGGGGTCTCTGTACAAATGCTTAACATGTGCATATATGTAAAAGCACCTGTGTCACAGCAGTACTAATTGTCATGTTTGGTCACTCTTGTACCATGCATGACAAAGATATATCATCATCATGCTGCTCCCCGTCTCTCGTGCTACAGACCCCGGCTAACACCAGGACCGCCTCCTTCTCGGAGCCCAAGTCGGCCGGAGAGGCCACACCCCCGAAGAAGCCGAAAGCAGGCTTCCAAGCAGGTAACTGGACCATGCTGGCCTCCTCGTCCTCCTCCCTTCCTTTAACCTCCATCCATCCACGTTGTCATAGAGACACCCCTTCTTTGTTTATCTCCCCCCTGGTCATCTCTTTACACTTTTTTCTTTCCTCTATTTTCTTCATTTTTTTTTTTTCACTGATCCGTATGTTTTTCTGTTGTGTTTATTTCCCCCCCCTTCGTCCTCCTTTATGTCTGTAAGACTCTCTTCTTTCTATTCTCTTGCCCTTGAAGAATTTGGGCATGGCCAACTACAAAGGTAAGGGCCAGGTGTGTCTAAGCTCCACCCAGTAGCCCCGCCCCCCTCCTCCTCCTCGCACACATACACTTCCTGTCCCCACTCTTTGTTTCCTGTTGTGGATCAGGGGTTCCCTAGTCTCAGACTTTAGACTAGTCCTCTAAAGTCGAGTAGCAGACTACCTAGAATCTGGGTGAGAGGGGTGTTTTGATTTTGCTTCGACCAATCAAGTTGTAGGAGGCGGGGATTTGTATAAGCATAATTCACTAACACAAACTCGGCCATCACTCGTAAACACAAGCAAAACCATCCTGCCAGTTCTTTTTGGCAAAATTGTCGGACGGTTTTCATTTAACACAATGATGAATGATTGGCAGTGCTCAAGTTCTGGATTTGGACGTCTATTTTTTTAAGATGTTTTGGACATTGTAAAAAAAATACATGTTTATAAAATAAATATAAATGTTAATTGACCATGTCCTAAATTAAAGATTTAAATAATGGGACGGGATGCAGTGATTACTAACGACAGAATGGCGAGGAGGCATGGGTGTGATTTTTTTTTTTTTTTTTTTTTTTTTTGGTTTCAAGAATTTCAATAAAGTAACTAACCGCATGTGCAGTGCAAGCTATGTAACCATAAACTTGCGTAAAGCAGAACAACTCGTACGATGAGATTAACCATTTGCACATTAGGCACATGGTGAGAACCGCGGGGACAGTTAGGCAATATCGCAATTTAGTCTCGATTGCCAGCCGTGTTGCCACATGCCCTGACGCCACAAGAGCAGAGAAGAGGAGCCGGCGCGCACGAAACTCCGACCTCGTGGTTCAAGGTAGACTCATCAGCGAAGGCTCCCCCTAGACCCAACCCTCGTTTTAGCTGGGGTGTTCAGTATGGAAATGACTTACAAGGCCTATCCCTAGTGTAGAATGGCCGCTGTAGAAATACTCTAATTCAAATAGCCTCCTGAAGCTTCATCCACTCAGCAAATTAGTTTATTTTCTGTAAACATCGAGTCCATTTTGTCCGCTGACCCACTTGACCATATACCCTGTTCAGGTTTCTGGGGTGTCAATAAAGTCCATGGGGATCCGACAGCATAAGCATAGCAAGTGTAGCTGCGCTTTAGTTCGTGACTGATGCTTGTGTTGACAGTTCCCTCCCCCTCCAGCTGAGGGGGGGGGGGGGGGCGGGGGGTCTTTGAGAGCATGATGATCTCTGCATGCACCCGGCCCTCCTCTCTGCCATGGTGTGATTGCATTCGCTGGACTGTGGGTTGTTAGACTCGTGGCAGTGTGTTTTTTATTTGTTCTCATTTGTTTCTTTTTGTTTTTTGTTCATTTGCATCCCGTGGGCTGACAGAAGCTCAAGCCTGTCCGGGCCCCGGCGGAGGTAGGCCAGGGGACTCCTTCATCACCTTCTACTCAGCCACCCTTCCTTCTCCACTACCTGCCTCTCTCTCTCTCTCTCTATCCTGGCTGTGTGTCGCTGTGCTAGGACGCTTCCTGGCTAGGCAGCGGGTCTAGGAGACATGTAGGGATCAGTCTAGTTCTAGTTGGCTGATGTTTCCCCAGAACCTTTGGATGGTGTTGTCAGTGAAGGTTATCCCTTTTATGCTAGGTTTAGGTTTTTATTTGATATATGTGGCTTATTTTTAAAGAAAGCTCAGGCCTAAAAAAAAATGTTGTTTGGTTCCGGTTTCCGACCGACCCTGTCAATTTATGTGCGACCCAAATTATTTTATGAGTTTTATAAAAAAAAAAAAAAAATTTTTTTTTAATGTAATTACGATTTGGTACAGCACCTCTATAATTACGTTTTGGTACAGCACCTCTTCATTCTGTACACGGATGAGCGAATTTTCTTGTTTTGAAATGAAAACAACCTACCTATCATTCGCTGCCGCTGGAAAAAATAAAATAAATTCCCTACCTACCCATGACCTCAACTGACAACCAACAGGAACCAAACTTTTTTTTTTTTTAGGCCTCATTATGCATGCCATAGTCAGTATGTACTATATCTGCCATCAGGGAATTTGCCTTCAAACCTTGCTAAAGGGTAATTTGGTTATGGGCAGCTAGATAAGTTCTAATATTCTGTCTCTCACTACTCTGCTAGACTTGTCTCATCTTTTGTGTTTTAACTAGGACAGATAGTGGAGTTAAAATGTAGTAGCGGCAATGCTAGCAGGCGAGACGCAGTGTTTGTTTGTGCTGTGAGGGTCTCTCTTTCTCTCTCTCTCTCTTTCTCTCTTAACCTCTTCTCCTCTGTGTGTGGCCCTGTCTGCTTTTAGAAACCTTTTTGCAGGCACAGATCACTCTCTAGTCCCTGGACTATTTAGACTGCAAGTTATAGATACTGTAACTTAGAGGCAGTGTAACGTGGCTGCTGAACATTGGCATAATTAAAATTCCTGAACTAGATCAGAACCATGTCAGAAAATGGACACCAGGTGGAATGAAGGCTGGATGGCAGGCTAAGGCCCACAATCACTCTACAGACGTTACAGCCATTCTGTTTGTTCATGGAATGGTTTTATGTTTTTGTTTTGTTTTTAAGATGATCCATGGCAACTGTGGAATAGTTCAATTTGGGCCCTTTAAAAAATAAAAATAAATAAAGGAATAATATCCAGCTGATTTAAACTTAAACTAAACATAGATAGTTAAATAACTATAAAAAATGTCCTCAAATACACCATCCCCATTTCTGCTGCAGTGTTGTCATGTGCCGTGTGTGTCTAGATGTTGATGTTTCAATGGAAACTAGGGGTGGGAAAAATATTAGATTCATCGATGCATCGCGATTCTTGAAAAGAAAGATTAGAAAGAAAATAAAACTGAAAACTATTTTTTTACATACTTCCATATTGTGTTGTAATGCAAGCTGCATTGATCATTACATTGTTCATAGAAAGTCATATTTGTGACAAAAGCTTTCTCTCTAATAAAATATTAGATAAGTTAATTCATCTGTTGATGTATTTAATGATCATCATAAAAGTAGGAAGTGATTAGCAAACTCAGATGTGCATATATATATATATATATATATATATATATATATATATATATATATATATATATATATATATATATATATATATATATATATATATATATATATATATATATATATATATATATATATATTATATTATATATGTATTTTTTTTTTTTGAAAATCACGCATGGAAATGTACATAAAAAATCTTTTTGCATCGATAATCGCTTTGGAATCGAATCGTGAGGTGCCAAGAGATTCCCACCCCTAGTGGAACCCCAGGAGGGGGAGTGCTCTCTGATCCCTTGGGTGTTCCAAAAACATCTGGAGTGTGTTGCTTTGGAGTCTTGATCGCCTGTGTTGCTTTGGAGTCTTTTTTTCTTTTCTTTTTTGGTTTGCAGTGGGGTTTATTTATGCGCTGATGAATTTGTTGTGAATCTGCTCATGCTGTTGCTCATGAAAACACTGGGGCAAGGCAAACTTTCCCCGTTCCTCTCTCAAAAGCCACCTCTGACCGCATCGCTCTGTTTGGTCCTGTCGTTGCTTCCCCCTCCTCCCTCGTTCCCTCTTCACTCGTCATCCGTTCACCCAAAGTGTTCCCTCGTTCACCTCTGCTCTCCCCTTCCCCCTCCACCCTCTCCCTGGGGTCTTTGTCTCTCCCCCAGCCAAGGCCACCACCCTGTTCAGCCGGCACACCAAGTCCATCGTGTGGGGGATGCAGACCCGGGCGGTGCAGGGCATGCTGGACTTTGACTACGTCTGCTCCAGGGACGAGCCCTCGGTGGCGGCCATGGTCTACCCCTTCACGTAGGTCCCCCTCACCTCCAACCCCCCCCCCCCGGCCACCACCAATCGCCTGGGGGTGACAGTTTGGTCATTGTTATAATGGACTTCAAACTGTGGGATTCTGAACCCCAATGTGTAGTTGGTCTTTTAGAAATGTTGTTTTATTGTCATGATGTGCTGATCCACTATAAAATGGGTTGTGCTGTACAGCGGCGACCACAAGCAGAAGTTCTACTGGGGCCACAAGGAGATCCTGGTGCCAGTCTACAAGAGCATGGACGACGCCATGAAGAAGCACTCTGACGTGGACGTCCTCATCAGCTTCGCCTCGCTGCGGTCCGCGTTCGACAGCACCATGGAAACCATGCAGCACCCACAGGTGACCACGCCCCCCAGTGGACAAACAGTGGAAACGCCAGAAGAGGTGTAGTCCAGGAATGCCGTTAGATGGCATCGGAAGGAGTTCTGTATTGTAGATCCCTGCTGATGTGCTTGGTGGTAAACGAAAGCCAAGCCCACTATCACAAGCATCCAAATACCGACCCTGAATCACTGAACATTTCTTAAACTGGGCATGGATTCAGGGGCGTGAACCGGGCAAGAACCCTTTGTTGGAATTTTCATAATTCTGAATCCAAACATCTTAATTTGTGTTGGCATCATGAATACTTAAAGCTAAATGAACACTGCACGACACATGAATAACAACTTGTTCTGTAGTAGCCAGGTCGTCATGCTGAGTATCCACTGACGTTGCTTTTCTCTCCAGATCCGAACCATCGCCATCATCGCTGAAGGAATCCCTGAGGCTCAGACCCGCAAGATCATCAAGACTGCGGACGAGAAGGGCGTCACCATCATCGGCCCGGCCACGGTACGTACTGCCAGCGCCGACCAGGGGGGAGGAGAGCCCTCCACGTACATATGGGAGATGCGTTTTATTGCATATATTTGCCTAGTCATGATGATAATATTGAGGGAAAAGATATTTGATTTGTTTTTAGAGTGAGGCTGTATCATAAAGATGTTCATCAAGGGTTGGATCAATAAGATGCAGCTCTGTGACACTTACGATTCGATTTGTACCTTCTTTTCAGCGTGTTTCTTGTTCCTGTTGTGTCGTTTCCCTTGTTTGACGGAGCATTGAATTGCTGTTTGCTCAAATCTATTGTTTGATTCTGTGGTTCCTTCCATTTTTAAACCCCATTTCAGTCTCTTGAAATGGTTTGTTGGTGCTGTTGTCTTATTCCACTTTGTCGTGTTGTTGTTGCACAAAAGTGGTCCCTCTTTGAAGCTGGCCCCGGGGTTGTGTTGTGACCACTCTGCGGCGGCGGTTCTCCCCAGGTGGGCGGCATCAAGCCGGGCTGCTTTAAGATCGGCAACACGGGGGGCATGCTGGACAACATCCTGGCCTCCAAGCTGTACCGGCCCGGCAGCGTGGCCTACGTGTCCCGCTCCGGGGGCATGTCCAACGAGCTCAACAACATCATCTCCCGCACCACCGACGGCGTCTACGAGGGCGTGGCCATCGGGGGGGACAGGTGATTGAGGGAGGGGGGGGGGGGGGGGAAGAACCTTTTATCCTCTTCAAAACTGGAAATGTATACAATCATGTTGGCATCCAATTGAATCCTTTCGATTTTTCGTTTTATTTACAAAAATTTGATTTAAAAAAAAATCAAACATCCAAAATAAGATACGATCACACTTCACATTTGAAGGCTTCTTACTTTGTGATTCCGACTTAGACGAAGGGAGCTTTGAGGCTTTTTACTAAATTGGACCGGGTGGTGTTAACCTGTCTGACTCCACCCGTGCAGGTATCCCGGCTCCACCTTCATGGACCACGTCCTCCGTTACCAAGACACGCCGGGGGTCCAGATGATTGTGGTGCTTGGAGAGGTACAGTTCAATGTTTCCCTCTATAATATTTAACTCGGCCTTACCATGCTTTTCTAAAGATAATGTACGGGTAAAATAGATTAAGACGACAACAAAACTTTGAACTCGGCCATTTACATCAAAAGTTGCGTCCCGATGCATTCATTTGAACCATTTATGCCTTGTATCTGTTGCTTCTAGATATTATAAAGTATAGTTACCAAACACTTACAGAACCTTTTTCTGATTGGCTTATGTCCGTTCCCTCCCCCGCCTCCCGGCTCCAGATTGGAGGAACGGAGGAGTACAGGATCTGCCAGGGCATTGGGGAAGGACGGATCACCAAGCCCGTCGTCTGCTGGTGCATCGGGACCTGCGCCACCATGTTCACCTCAGAGGTCCGTTCGGGGTTTCACCACAACGTCTGGATATGAATTTAAAGTATTCACTGTTGGTATTGGGCTCTTGGATAGGGATTGTAAGTCATTGTTTGATAGGAATTTTAAGCCAGTGTTGGAATTGCACTCCCAACATTGACTTAGTCATCGTTGCTATAGAATGTGTATACATCTATGTGGGGGTGTGTGTGTGTGTGTGTTGGTTAGAAACAATTATCGAACTAAGTAACTAAGTTCTGGACCATCTCTTTGCATGAAGTCCTTACATGGTTGTTAAGCAAATGTCTTAAAAAGAAAAACGTAAGCCACAGAGCAAGCTGGATTTGATAACTTTTTTGTCTTGCCTGTTTGAACTGTGTTGTTGATGCCAGGTGTGTTGTGCTGCCCCCTGTAGGTTCAGTTTGGCCATGCGGGAGCCTGTGCCAACCAGGCTTCAGAAACGGCCGTGGCCAAAAACCAGGCCCTGCGGGACGCCGGAGCCTACGTCCCCAAGAGCTTCGATGAGCTGGGAGACGTCATCAAGTGAGACACGCAACACATCGTCTTCATACGGCCCAGATCATAGCATGGGTCTGGTTGTTCTTCCTCTGTCCTGTTTCTTTGGTGACATTGTGCATCTGTCAATACAGGACTGTGTATGACGGACTGGTAGCCAATGGCACCATCGTACCCGCACAGGAAGTCCCTCCCCCAACGGTGCCTATGGACTATTCCTGGGCAAGGGTGAGACACCAGCTTGTTGAATTCTAGACAGTATCCCTTTTCATGCAGTCACCCACTTGTGGAGGAACCTTTTGGCCATGAAATATTTAGTGCAGTAAAATAAGCAATGCATTCTCAATAGCGTGTGTAATTGTAGATGATGGTATTTATTAATTAATTCAGGGCTCACCTTCAAAAAGACTAATGATCCAATGAAACTTGCATGGAATGTAGACGTGCAGACATATTTCTTTGACCCCCAGTTTGAAAACCTCTACCTAAGGCTGACGTCACACTTGTTTCCAAGACCTTCGGCCTAATACCCTGACCCTCCCCCTCCTCTGTGTTCGGCCCAGGAGCTAGGTCTGATCCGCAAGCCCGCCTCCTTCATGACCAGCATCTGTGACGAGCGGGGCCAGGAGCTGATCTACGCCGGCATGCCCATCACCGAGGTCTTCAAGGAGGAGATGGGACTGGGCGGCGTGCTCGGGCTCCTCTGGTTCCAGCGCAGGTAGGGAGACGGGCGGGAAACGCTTTCACCATACACCAGTGCCATACCACAGTGCCCACTCTGGCGTCTTGCTGTGTAGCAGGCTTCACAAAGCAGAGTGTAAAGCGGCACGCGTCCCCCTGGCTGGGGATAGCTGTAGTATGTTGTTGAATAATTCTTACAGGTTGTCCGCGCATCCTTAAAAAGTCTTAAATTCATGTTTCTAAATTGAAGGCCTTGAAAAGTCTTAAATTCGTTACAAATGTCATATGCTGGTCTTAAATACTGTAACTCAAGGTCTTAAATTTGTCGGGGCATTATTTTTCTCGTGGGACTTTTCAGGAAGGACATGTAGAGAGGCTTCATCTTGCTAGATGCATATATAAACGATTATCTGCGTGCTTGCTAGCTAGTCTGCGACAATGGGTAGGTGAATGAGTCTCATTGAGTGACACACGTGCTATGCTTGGGTTATAATACAGCGGGATCCCCCCCCCACCATCATGTGTTTTAGGTCTTAAATTTCATTCAAGGTGGCATTAAAAAGGTCTTAAAAAGTCTTAAATTTGACCTGCTGAAACCTGCAGATACCCTGTCTTAGGTCTTACTACTCGAATAGCAGTTGTACTGTACATTAATGTTTTTATGTGGGTTGAAGGTCCAGGATACGGTTTCTAATGGAAGGGGTTCTGGTAAACAACGTTTCTTGTGGATGGCGTTGTGTTCCCCAGACTTCCCCGCTACGCGTGCCAGTTCATTGAGATGTGTCTGATGGTGACGGCCGACCACGGCCCCGCCGTCTCCGGCGCCCACAACACCATCGTCTGCGCCCGCGCCGGCAAGGACCTCATCTCCTGCCTCACCTCAGGCCTCCTCACCATAGTGAGTACCCACCTGTTCACTCAGTCACCCCAACATAGTCATTCACTCCATCCCCTCACCATAGTCTGCAACACTCACTTCACCATACACAGCGTCACTCATTCATTTCACCATAGTATGCACCACTCACTCACCTCACCATGGTCTGCATCACACATTCATCTCACCATAGCCTGCCCCACTCACCTCCCCATAGTCAGCACCACTCATTCCCTCATTCATCTCACCATTATCATTCACTCCGTCACCTCACCATAGTCAGTTCCCCTCACTCACCCCACCATAATCACCGCTACTCATTCACTCATTCATCTCAACATAGTCAGCACCACTCATTCTTCCATTCGTCTCAGAATAGTCAGCCCCACTCACTCCCCTCCCCATCATCAGCCCCACCCGATCCCCCCCAGCCGTCCTCCCCTCTAACACGGCGTGCCGTCTTCCAGGGCGATCGTTTCGGGGGGGCCCTGGACGCGGCGGCCAAGCAGTTCAGCAAGGCGTTTGACAGCGGCATGCTGCCCATGGAGTTCGTCAACAAGATGAAGAAGGACGGCAAGCTCATCATGGGCATCGGACACCGGGTCAAATCGGTGGGAATCAACTGTCATTCATTTGGCTCTTCTTTTACCATATAATGTTTGTCTACAGGTCACCGAGAGACACTGTAAAGATGATGTAGAAGGTGTATTATTCTTTTAACGTGTTTTTTTTTTTCATTTGTTTAATTTTTAGATCAACAACCCAGACATGCGAGTGCAAATCCTGAAAGACTTTGTCAAGCAGAACTTCCCAGCCTCACAGATGCTGGACTACGCTCTGAACGTGGAGAAGATCACCACCTCAAAGGTCAGTTCAAAGGTCAAAGGGCGCAACCGGCTCACATGGGTGCGCCGAGACTTAATAGTCAATCTCAGCGGAGGCTTCCATCAGATCGGTCAATTCATAGTCATAAAGGATAAGGCAGGGGTTTGGGCGTCTTGCTGGGCGCCTCCCGGTTCCACTGTGGACATCAGGGTTTGAACCTAGTACCTTTCTGCTGGGAGTCAAATGCCCTTCCCACTGCTCTCACGCCACTAGAAACCACCTCTTATACCCCAGTTAGTGCAGGACCTTCAGGTCTTCGACAACAAACCAACCTTATTTCTGCAATAACCAACCTTATTACCTTAAGACTTTGAAGGACTCGTTCCATGGATGGTTAGGACAAAGGTGTAGATTTTGGATAACCGTAGTGAATATAGTATTAAAGCGTCCAGACCCCAGACCGTCATTGTGAACAAAGCTCACTATCGCGACCTACAAGAACTGGTGATTTTGGCTTATATTGCTTTATGGAAGATGCATATCTGACCTTGGTTTTGTTTCCCCATCCCAGAAACCCAACCTGATCCTCAACGTAGACGGCTTCATCGGGGTAGCGTTTGTGGACCTGCTCAGAACATGTGGGGGATTCACACGGTAAGAGACGAGGTCTTCCGGACCTTCATCAACACATCACTCTTTACACCCGGACCATTTAGATGTAATTCCTTTGGCCACCACAAGTGGGCAGTATTCCTCCATCTGTTTCATCGTCGGCAAAGTTTATTGGATGCATGGACAATTGCTTTCCCCCCTGAAAAGATAGAAATATTCCCAAGTTCTGACCAATTTGTCTGAATATGAACCCCGTGTCAAGCTGGTATTTATACCAGTCCGCTGCGGTTGTCTTGACTGTGTGCTGTAGGGGTTGGTTTTAAGTATTTTGAGTTTGTGTTGGCAGGGATGAAGCGGATGAGTTTGTGGAGATCGGATCATTAAACGGCATATTCGTGCTGGGCCGGAGTATGGGCTTCATCGGTGAGTCCAAGACACTTCCTGTCATACACGACCCGTCTTAAACACTCATTGTGATATCACCTTTTTTTTTTTGATTTATTTATTTTTTAAATGGCTCTACATCTTTTAACCATTTCGCACCAACTTTGGTGGATACAAAATTGGAGAAAAACTACTTATTCAAACAATAATGCATGGCAGGACCATTATTAAATGTATATTTTTACATAGTCAAAGAAGGAAAAATACCTCCAATTACTGAGGGGTGTGTTTGTTTGTCTCTAGGCCACTACTTGGACCAGAAGCGTCTGAAGCAGGGCCTATACCGCCACCCCTGGGACGACATCTCCTACGTACTTCCTGAGCACATGTCCATGTAGACCCCAACATCTCATCCGTAGTCGTGACCACCACTGGTCTCCGACTCGCCTCTTCCTCCACCCCCTACTCGTCACCACCCCCTCCCCTCCACCACTGCAGGCCGAACGAGGACACGCCAAGGAAGAGACGTTTTGGCAGGAAACCTTTCTGCTTTTCTCTGGGTTTAGTTTTTTCTTTGGACAGATTATTAAAAAGGGTATTCTGAAGAGATGTTATTGAGTTGTGATTAAAGGCTGGGGTGAGATGGCAGGAGAGGAGAAGGCACCACTGCTGTTATGCTACCACTTGAGCTAATCTGGAGAACATGCACAACGTCACAAGCACCGTTTTGTCAGCTTCCTTAGCTAGTTAGCTAGCTAGCTTCCGGTGCTTTTTGACTCGCAGAGGGTGCTGGCGTGGTACGTTTTTCAAACACAGCAATACTGTAAAGTCTGTTCTGAGGGTTTACTTAAACGCAAAAGCATTCATTTGCGTTGTTGATTTGGTACTTTATTTTTTCATTTTGTCAGCCTCCTTAGCTTGTTAGCTAGCTAGCTTCCAATACTTTTTGGCTCTCAGTGGGTGCTGGCTTGGTAAGTTTTTCAAACACGGCAATACTGTAATGTCTGGTCTGAGGGTTTACTTAAACGCAAAAGCATTCATTTGCGTTGTTAAGTTGGTACTTAATTTTTTCACTTTGGGTGGTTCGGGAGAATGTTAGCTTGAATGCTCTTGGTAATGACTGCACCTTTTAAGCACAAACGCTAACCGCTTGGATTACCTCCTTCCCTGCGAAATCCTGCTTCAATTTAGAAAGAATCTCAAGTGAAACCAAAGTTGTTCGTTTTGGGTTTTTTCTTTTTGTATTATTTTAGTCTAGGACCAACCTCAGTTGAAGGTGGTTTGTTGTTTGTTTCGGGGCTCGATAAGTTTGTGTAAAGAGGCATTAGAATGACAAAATATAGCTGTAAATCTTATTTGTAACTCCAGAATTGCCTTTACTAATAAGTCTGGTTTTACAGAAGGTTCAATTTATCGACTTAATTAGATGCTTTATCGAGGTATTAACATTCAGTTGGGCAAATTTCAGCAATCGTATTTTTAATATAAAAGGAATGAGAAAATAAATTATCGTGTCAAATTTAGTGGTAGTTTGTAATGCATTGATTGTGCCCTGTGAGTCTTAATAGCAGCCTGTCGCAAGGGACCATGATGGCAGCGTAACTTTTCTGTAGGGCTGTAAAGCGTGTTTCTAACAAGAGGCCTGGCTTTGGCGGACTAAATGTTTTTGTCACTCCACTGTACTGCTTGCTTTATTCTGTTTTTATTTAAATGTTACATACTTTTTAATATATGCTGTTTAAATGTGGTACAATAAAAGATGTCTTTAAGTTGTATGTCCTTAATCATTTGTCAGTGTTTTTGTGATGTAAAATATCTAAATGGTTTTATTTTAAAAGTGGAAAAAAAAAAGCTCATATTGGGCGGTTAGTTTTTTATTAATCAAAGAGGTCAACAGGTCCACTGGCTGGAATTCAGTAGCGGTGAGTCTCTCTCGCTCGCTCTCTGGTTGCGATGGCCAAAATAACATAGTCCCCACACCAGCAAGGTGTTTCCTAAATTGCTAAAAAATTTATTGGGTCTCGTGTTGTAAGTTAGGCGTCTCACCCCTGGTCATAGCCAGTGTCTGGGTGGCCCAGCGGAGAGCTGTTGGCTAGCAGCTCTGGAGGGCCAAGGGGGCGGGGCTTTCTCTCGCCTCCCACTTTTATGTTGATTATTTGGTGCGATTTTCTTTGGGTTGCATAATGCTGCTTGTGACCTTGTGCTGAACTGTGGTTTGCTTAGTTTTTTTTGAATTGCTTGAACACTATAGACACATGCTTAGACCAAAGTAACACAACTTGAAGTTTTTGTTACTATAGGCCTACCTTAAACACAAGCGCCGCTTTTCACTTTACTTGCAATTGTGCAACACACTTGCTCCTTTCTACAACACACTTGCTCCTTTGTACAGCACACTTGCTCCTGCACACTCCACACTATTTCATACATAAGACACTTCGTTCAAAAATGAAATCTCACCGTGGGAAAACACATCTATTCAAAATATAAAAAACATTCGGAAATTGAAAATACTGATACACACCTGAAAACACTTACTTACTAACTGAACACCAATCAGCCAGCTACAAAAAGGCCAAAGGGCATTTATGCACGTCCCGGGGCAGCGCGGGGGAAATATTTCATTGTGTGCCTCCATAAGCCTCCGAGGGTAACTGCACCATGATGCAAAAATAGGTCCATACCAACATATCATCACATTTCTAGATGCACTCCATGATGCAGCTGAACAGGACAAATCAGTGCAGCCCAGGTTTGTTGTAGTCTGTCTGGGATAATATTTTTTAGGCTGTTTTGGTCCGGAACTGGTTCACAAACCATAAACAATTTGAAGCATTATACGTACCCGCTATTTCTAAACCCTATAGAAGATTGCTTTTTGGCTTGAGGATGGCGCGTATATGACCGCCAACCACATGCCCGCATGCCTCTTCTGCAGGCAATGAAACAGGCCTGCGGAGACATTGAGGGAAGGACAATCCATGGCTGGATTCGGCACACAAGGCAAGAATCCATAATCCCACCCACGCACAATTGCTGTTTTTCTCTGTGTTTCTCAGTACAGCAGCGTATTTTTGGTTTTATTTTTGATTAAACTGAATTTACTGCACTGTAAAGTAGGCTACTGTATTGCAATGTACAGTATTGAGTATACATTTTTTGGGTTGTTGTGAAAACGCGCCTTCTGTGGAAGTGAATAAAAACAGTGAACATGAAAGACTGAAGTGTTTTATATAAAGTACACTAGTGTGTTGCTGCTGATCTGAAAGTGTAATCATATGATACAAGTGTGTATCATATGGTCATCAGAGTGATATTTGAGAAGGGATTATTAGGTTTCGATACCAGAGTTTCAATTTGACATAGATGTGAATGGTATATTTCACAGTGTTGTGTCTTATTTGATTGTGTGTTGAGTTTTGACACAATGAGCCAAGTTTGGCAAACCGTGTTCAAGCAATGGGCAAAAACTGTAATATGGTCCTACGGTGGTAGTGACATCTTAATGCTGCTTCTACTTCGACTACCCCAGTTAACCACCAGAGATCGCTATCTACAATAATTTATAATAATCATAAAAGGTTATTTTCGCTGAATACTTTAGCGCTCAACATGCATACATTAAATAAGGAAGTGAAAGAAATTATTCGTATTATTTGTAGTATGAAACCAACGACGGTACCAGACAGTAGGGAGAGAATTCTCCACATTTGCAATTATAGCACACTGCACTCATTACAATGCAGTGTAATTATCCATGTTCACTAACTCTTGCTTTAAGTGCAAACAGAATGCACGAAAACACGTGTCGTGTGTGTGTGTGAGAGAGTGTGTGTGTGTGTGTGTGTGTGTGTGTGTGTGTGTGTGTGTGTGTGTGTGTGTGTGTGTGTGTGTGTGTGTGTGTGTGTGTGTGTGTGTGTGTGTTAAACAGCGTACGTGGAGCTGCTCGGAGGATGGAGGGATGATAAGAGGGCCGGCGGCGCAGGAAGTGGCAGAAGAGATAGTACACTGCACAGAGAAAATGTTCAAAACACACACACAATCAGAAAACAGCTCGGGAAACTACCTGCCACCACACACTTGCACCAACATGCACATAGAAAACAATGACAGTTGGGAGAAACAGGCAAACATCCACCCAGAGATGGTACGGAATTACAGATTATCTAATAAGAAACCAGTGAAACCGCTGCACTAAGAGTAACTAGTTCAATTTAAATTGACAATATGGTCAGGAGCACATGGGCAACACGTGATAGTTGAAACCTACTGCTGCAGCCTTGCATAGAAGAGTTCTTCGTTCTTAAGGTTTCCTCCTCCTCCCTCTAGGATTTGAAGTTTTCCTTGTCCTTTAGTGGGTACCGGAGTGAGGGGACGTGAGACACGGGCTTGGCTGTGAAGCCCTTACAGACTGCACATTGGATTACAGGTTGTACAAATAAAGTGGAGTTGTTTGGCGGTGAGGGGGTTAGACTCCCAGCCAGGGCCGTCGTAAAGGGGTGAAAGGTGATGACGATTCCCCCCCCGTCAACAATTCAGCGCAGGGGGGCCCATCAGTACCTCCTGTATAGGGGCCCAGGACTTATAGCAACGGCCCTGCTCCCAGCCCCAGGTAGCTTGCGAGGCAGCTCAGAGACAAGCTTCAACAGGTTTCAGGTTGTGTGCCTTTGGTCAAACCAAAGTGGTTCGGAACGATCAGCATCCTATAAGGAACTACTTGATAATCATGCTACATCATAGACGTTGATGGTTCATCCAATGCCCTGCCAATATTTTTTTCCCCCACTTTTCCAAGTCAACAGGCCTTTACCTGTTACATTTTCCAGTCAACAGGTAAAGGCCTCAGTCACTCATGTTTGCGGCCTATCTGCTCCTTAAAGATGCTGAGAGAGAGAGAGAGAGAGAGAGAGAGAGAGAGAGAGAGAGAGAGAGAGAGAGAGAGAGAGAGAGAGAGAGAGAGAGAGAGAGAGAGAGAGAGAGAGAGAGAGAGAGAGAGAGAGAGAGAGAGAGAGAGAATTAAAAGCCTGTCTTCCTCTGCTCCCTCCCTCAGTCTCCGCCATGTAGAGGTGTCATTCACACACATGAGACATGCAAGATAGATTCCCAGTGAGCGGTCAACTCAAAACTGATATCCTCACAGAGCATTTCACTCACTGAGTGCAGACAGACGGCTATGGCATTTCTAACTAACGGCCTACAACAGTTTGAGGAACGGCTGCACCAAATACTCCCGCCTAGAATAAGGAAAAAATCAGGGGAAAGACCCTGGATCAGCTCAGCTCAAACCTCCACCCACCGCTTCTCCACCCAACCCCTTTGCTCCTCCACCCTGAAAGTGTATTTTGTACGGGGCCGCTACCGCTGCAGGAGTGGAGAGGTTGCACATTCCTGGAGGATGGCATCAGCCTTCCCATCAGCGGTGCATGGATGAGGAGGGAGTGTGGAAAATAAGATCGTTTTCCAACACTCAAATTAAAATACGTCATGCTGCGCTGGGATGGAGACCCCTTCTCCATTCCAGAGCCGTACACGTGTTTTAATTTTTCGTATTGTATTTAATATGCTCTACGCACGTGCGGGGATACCCCTTATGCTCGCGTACGCACACTACACACACACACACACACACACACACACACACACACACACACACACACACACACACACACACACACACACCGGACACACACACACACACACACACACACACACACACACACACACACACACACACACACACACACACACACACACACACACACACACACACACACACACACGGTGTGGTGGGCGTTCTTGCATGCGAGGAGGCACTACCTAAGTGCCAGCTGAACTGACTTTTAACTAGGTCGGAAAAACAGATCCAGTGCCACAATAGATCCATTCTCTTCTGCCACATGTTGCCAGCCGAAGCTATTGCGTAAAAAGTGCTCTCGAATGAGGAGGCTCCCGAGGATAAAGGTCTTACAGTTTCACCTCGACCAACCAGAAAGACTAGATCCTTGCAGCAGTTGACAACAGGCGTGCATTGCCAGGCGGCATCATCATCATCATCATCATCATCATCATCATCATCATCATCATCATCATCATCACCATCATCATCAGTAATGCACAATCTGTTCTAAAGTAATAATAATTAAAAAAAACGCAATAAAACATTTTTTGTTTCCCATGGACCATAGAGCAGCATGGGGTACCCAGACAATAGCGTGGAGCGGGATCGCAGCGCGTGAAGGGACAGCCGGGGAAATTCCGATGCGGTGAGTCTGCCGCCGCTGCCACCCGCCAGTGGAACCCCCCCGCCCCCCCCCCCCCCCCCCCAACACAAGGCCCTCAACACCAGGCCCCTGACACAAGCCCCCCAACACAAGCCCCCAACACAAGGCCCCCAACACAAGGCCCTGCATGCCGCTTATCGGAGCCCGGAGCCGGTGCTATTGTCCTCCTGTCCGCGGCTCTGAGTCAACCCCTCAGTCTAAAGGGCTGAGGGAGGGAGCGAGAGGGGAGGGGAGGGGAGAGAGCTGGCTAGCCCGAGTGAGAGAGAGAAAGAGTGAGAGAGAAAGCGAGAGTGCGGGAGAGCGAGAGAGCGAGGACAGGACAGAAAGTGAGGGAGAACAGTTTCCCATCGTTCACGTTGCACCGACTTCCCTCCGCGAGAACTGAGAGGAAAGTGAAGTCAGCGGAATTTGAATGGATCGTTTTACTACTTCAGTCCCCGCTGATACGGAATAATGTCCTCCTATCGTTCCACCACCTGAAGAGCGCCGATCGGTGAGTTTTGCTCTGACTTGTTGCCCGATTGACACGACAACGCTGCGACAACGTTGATTTGCTACTTGTTGTTGCGTATAGATGTGTGTGGTTTATTTGGAGAGTAGTTCGTGAACGGGTTTGTCCTCAACATCTTTGATTTAACAACACAGGGGGGTAAAACGTGCACTTGTGATCGTGATTGTGCACAAAAGACACCGGGTTTCCCAACTGTCAACCCTAACAAACACTCACAACGTGACGAACTGTGTGTGTGTGTGTGTGTGTGTGTGTGTGTGTGTGTGTGTGTGTGTGTGTGTGTGTGTGTGTGTGTGTGTGTGTGTGTGTGTGTGTGAGGGGTCAGTTGTGTTTACATAGGCAGAATTCCCCGGGCATATCGCTGTGGCATGCTTTTATCCCTGTTGGTCATAGTTTTAGTTTGAAAACAACTTCCAACTTAAGCTTTGGCCAAACTAAATGAACAGGTAGACACACTATATTCAGTGTGCTCTCAAAGGGTCTATGTATGACATCATATCCCCTTTAAAGCCCCTTGCACACCTTATAGTGACAGGGGGCTTTCACTTTTATATTAGGGAGTGCTTTTATTGTGAAGACATTAAGGAAGCCTCTTGTTTACATTATAAGCACTATTTCCTGCTATATTAAAGAAAACAATAACACAGTTCTTCAATGGACTACACCTTCACAACTCATTTTAAAGTAGATGATCAAACTAAAGCTGGAGATGAAGAAGATTCTTTATTTTTTCTTTAAACCATTCATATATCTGACTGCACCTAATCAGTGTGCTCCAGATAGTTAACAGTACTTTGTCAGATGTTTCCTTCTCTAAGCTCTCTATCGCCACCTGTATCTGTTATGCTATTCTATTCTACTTGTATTGTAATTAATAAACAGTCATCAGCTTGTGGGATAATAGCAGCGATGTTTCCTCACTATCACCATTGAGGTATTGGGTAGAACCCTGCAGACATTGAGGTATTGGTCAGATATTTAACAATAGAGGTATTATTGTATTGCTGTTGGCTTTGGATTTAAATATATCAACTTCAATAACTTGGCACAGAGAAATAAGCAGGCCTGGCTCGATTCAGAGGTATTTCTTCTTGACCTGGGTGTGACTTCTTAATATCAGACAAGATGACGGAATGTGTTACACAGTATAAACCTCCAAATGGAAAGGCCACTTCAATTCTAAAACGTAAAGATTCTGAAGTAATGAGCTTCTTTGACCGTCTGTTAATTCCTAGTGCTGGACATTTTTGAGTTTGACTTGAACACATCATCATTCTCCTAATGAGCTGTCTCAGCGATGAAAGTTATTACAAATTGAAGTATCATTGGCCGGATGAAAAACAGAAAAGAGGACACCGTTTTACAGCCTATGAAGTGTTATTGGAGAGAGGGTCTTTGTTCGTTTTGCCAAAGTAAAGTAGAGAGGCTGGCATGTAGTGTGAGAACGGGAAAATCTCCACCATCATTCTCTCATCCATGAATCAATCACTTCTTTTCACACAAACACGCCTATACACACATCTATTATGGACACACGAACAAACATCCACACACACTGTTTCTTAAATCTTTCTTTCTTTCACACATCCCTGCTATTGTTGCCTCAGTTTGCCCCATGTTGGTAGTCACACACACACACACACACACACACACACACACACACACACACACACACACACACACACACACACACACACACACACACACACACACACACACACACACACACACACACACACACTCAGAGAGTCTCTTTCTGTATAGTTTCCATTGCCTGTTCCCTGATCGGCTCCCTCTAATCTAAACCATATGTAGCGCAGGTCTGCATGTAAAATATTCTGTACTGCTGGTGTGGGCCTGTACTGTTGTTACCAACCAAACCTCGTCCCTCCTGGTGATTTAAGAGATATCCCGGGGTGTTCAACAACATAGCTTTATTATCATGACCTATGAACTAGGGATTTGGTTGTCGTCAACGTCCCGGAGGCCTTCTAGGCTTTGTCGGAGTCAACAGAAGGGCGGCTTCAAATCAGTAGAATTGGACTGGAAACGTTTTTCCTATTTGATTGTTTGTTCGCTAAATCCAAGTTGGTCTCATTTAGACCATCCTGGACACATTATGAACACATTTGCAAGAGAGGTCTGACAAGAAAGGAAAAAACAAACGTACAATTTGAAACAGGGTTAAAACGTCTAACAGAAACTGATTATAGGAAAATAGTTAAAGGAAAAACCCTATCCCATCAATGAATCATGGATTTGTGGTTATGAAATGGTGCTGTCACTTATAACACTGGAGGCTATCTTTGTCATGGCTTGTTTTGAATGATATTTATATGTTGGTACGGCTTATAAGGAAGTCGATTTATTTAGCGGTCGTGATGTGTTTGTTGACGGTCTTAGGGGATGTGGTATCATGTTATGCATGTCGTATCTGTTAAGACAAACTATTCACGGTATTCAGTGTGCCACGACCTTGACTCAACTTGGCTCATCGCTACGTGTGGCCTGGCGGTGGTACGATGGCCCAGGCCCCGATCAAACATTGATATGAATGAATGAATGAAGTAACTATTATGATAATTATTATAAACATTTATCATTCATATTCCCCAAGTCGTTGTTTGGTTAACTTTAGATTACGTTCAGTTAGAAGTGATATTATCCTCAAACCTCTGTCATTATTTAGTGACACCGATGTGAGGGCCTCCCCAGACGTCCCCTCTCGTTCCCCCACACTGGTTCTTTTCAACGATATGGCGTTAGAGGAATGTGACCCTATTGTAGTCATGTGACGGCTCTTTCCCGTCCAGATCTCTCGGCGAGAGGGGGCGAGCCGGGTGGGGCTCCCTTTACAAGTCTGGCCTAGTTATCCTACAACAATGATCAGTCTGCTTTTTTTTTTTTTTCAAGTTTTTAATTGCGCGGTACCACTTCTGGGAAGTCGTTTGTTCTCAGCCGTTATGTGTGTGCTGAGGATAAGCGAGGTTGCACACCTCTTCCCGCCAACGTTGCACAAATACAAGCGCAGGCTGGTTGGATTTGACATGTTTCCCTGCTGTCATATGCCATACGCTGTGAACATGCCCAAGGGGTACAAAACAACTGGCACCTGAGAGAGACGGACGTCATTTCCTCCATGATGCTAAGATCTGAATCTCTACTAGCTACAAGATCTATACTCTAATCTTTCTCTTATGTGTGTCTTGACTTGTATTTCACGTGTGTTGAGTGACTGATCCGGATTTCTTCACCTTACTTTAAAGATGCATGATTATTAAATGACCTCAAGCTATTCTCAGAAATGTTGTTATGAATTTAAATTAGTAAAGCATGATTGATATATTCTGTTAAAAAGCTTTAATTAGAACAAAAAATTTGGATAATTTTTGGTCTAATCTGGGGTGTAGTGTAGAGGCTGTTTTGAAGTGACTCAAATTGCCTTCATCAAGGAAAAAGTAGTAATAATGTTGGCCAAAGTTGGCTAACAACCACCAACTGGTATGGCACACTGGTCTGATGTTTTCTTTAAAAATATGAGGCTCTGATTCCCCTTTGATAATAAGAGCTTCTCCGTTATCTTAGAAATGATGTCTCTTGTTTATCTCAGGTTGTCGTTTGGATAGCATCCACTGCAGTGTTTCTTATTCCGCTCTATGACTCTTATTCACTATGTATGATAAAAGGCTAAATGGTAGACAACCTTCCAGTTGTGTGAGCTTTTCAAGTTCCTACGTGTAATTGTTGACTTGATGAAGGATTGATGTCAGCAAAGCTAGGTGCATATACACATGGAAAACATGATCTGATTGGCTGTCGAACTAGCAGAACGACTCATCGTCCATTATGTCATTCATGGTGTGTGTCTCTCTCTCTCTCTCACTCTCTGTCTTTGTTTCTTCGTCTCTGGGCAGTACAAACAGACAGACCAAGGGAACAAGCCTGAGATTAGAGAATGATATATATATATCATATTAATGTCATAGTATTGGACGACAGTAAACTGTAAATAAGCGGTCAGCACAGCAACATGGGAAAGGGGCTACTGTTGTCTTTAATGTTAAAGGATGGTGTTGACTGAAATATAGTAGCAGACAAGTTGAAGAATCCGAGGTGGTTTCGTGAACTTCCTGTCCTAAAGGTAAGTGAACTAACCAGTGAACTTGACCTGGTTCACTGTGTGTGTGTGTGTGTGTGTGTGTGTGTGTGTGTGTGTGTGTGTGTGTGTGTGTGTGTGTGTGTGTGTGTGTGTGTGTGTGTGTGTGTGTGTGTGTGTGGGCGTGGATGGGGGAGGTGTGTGGGTGTGGGTGTGGGTGTGTGTGGGTGTGTTTGGGGACTGATGGGTGTGATAAAGCCACCTTCAGTCAAGGCGTAGTACGAATGATAAGAGAAGTATGTGTCTGTGTGTGTGTCAAAGGAATGTCCACAATGTTCCTATAAGGAAAGGTAGTCATTGTTATTGTAGCACGTTTGGGTTGGAGCGATGGATAAGTAGGTTGGCTACTGTTAAACAGGTAGTTAACCTAACTCTTCCACACATTATGTGGCCTTTACACCGGTGTACATTTTTGACGATTCAGGCAAATCCCAGCTGTTTTAAATGTTTAGTCGGCTGACAATTGTCATTGTATTTATTAAAGGAAACTACTCCTTAAATGAAAAAAAAATCCAGTGTTTTTGCCGTCATATGCTTCTTAAAAGTAATATTTTGAAGTAGGCAGCGTTCTGTTTGCAGAGTTCTGGTAGTAAATAAGTTAAAATTGCCTTGATATTATTGTAGGAAAAACTAATTGTTGGAATTATCTAAGTGGCAGCCATGATTACAGCTGTATAAGTGCAGTAGAATTCTCTTAAAACCAAGGTTGTCTTTTCCTAAATCCTCATGAATTCTTCTTTACATCTTTCCTTGACCTCATGACATTTTCCATAAATACAAGGAATCGAGGTTAGGAAAGGACAAAGGAACCACAACCTTTAAGTTGTTGGCGTCCGGCTCAGTATCTGTGCCGTCTCTCCTGCACAAGTTGTGTTTTAACGAGGAAGAACTCATGGATCCGAGATTAAAGGAAAATCGAACCCCCTGTTTTAGCCCGTCCACTATCAAAATTGGACAATTTCGAACTTCTGGTAGTAACTTTGTTTTATTTAGGACTACATATCTAATGGAGTCTGAACTTTGAACCTGCTAGACTGGAACTACCTGTAACAATTAGAGCATGCAATAGCACGCCTATAGCTGGCTACATGTTCAATGGTCAAATGAGCCACATTCTTTCTTGGACCAGGGCCATTCTCATCTGAAATACAATGTTTTAGCTTTTGATACAACTATTATTAAATAGAACATAATAGCTAACCTAAAAGTATTGTATATTTATGCCAGTGAGAGATATCAATGTGTTTATGGTTATGGAATATAAGGGGAACTAGAGGGCACCCAATTCTTTTTTTCACGTGTAAAGGGCAGCCAATAAGGCACTTTCTCTCGTATTCGCCACTCTTGAGGGCACTTTTTCCACCATGGATAAACGAGGGGGGGCGGTCACCCTGCCCCCCCCCGAGTCCGCCTCTGCGTATACCGTTTGTTTGTAAAGTGATATTATGGTTGGAGTTCCCTTGATCTTGTTCTGCCTGTCGGAGCACTCTGTTGTCCTGATCGTTCTAACCACCCACACCTATACTCACCTTTGACCTTTTGAATGTTATTTTGTAATTTGAGCCAATCCCATCGGATACACTCACTATTGAACGCCCCTGTGATTTCTCCAGGTAAACTCAACGCATTCAGGTAGTCATTGCGTGAACAATGTTAATGTGTTTACTCTGTGGTTGCTATTATCCCCGCAGGCAAAACACTTCCTAGACGATCTCATGTACACACAATATAAGTTCTTTATCTATAAACGAGTAGAGCAACCTGTCTGAGCTCTAGATCAAACACTGTCAGTTGTTTGTTTCAGTCTCTGCACTTATTGAAATATATTTTATTATGTTTTTTGTCCAAAAATCTTTGTATGAGTAAAGTTTGAGATTTGCTCTTTGGACGGAAACAGGACGCCCACTGGATCTCAGGCCTCAGAACGCTGGAGTGAGAACTCCGTAGATTGAGTCAATAATAATCATAAAGTAATATTAGTTATAAGCATAAATAAACATTGAACTAATTAAAAGTTATGAAAGAACTAATCTCTAATCCAGCAGTCCACCTATGCTACAGCAGAACTTCTGTGGGGGAGAATGTTACACCTTACAGAGATATTCGTACGATACAGAGATATTCTACGAGAGAAAACCTTAGGATTTGAATTTAGTAGTTCTACAGAGGCCAGTCTAGACCGCGTCGGTTTGAAATCTTTTTTTATTATTTTTTTTTTCTATACAGTTAACAATTGCTGGCGTTTGTGGTTTGCACAATAATGCTATATGTAGCCTTTAATGTAAAGTCAAAGTACATTTTAATACATTGGTTTTTCACAGCCTAGAACTAGTAAAGAAACACAGAGAAATTGTTTCTGTACTCACAGAAATAGTGAGTACAGAATAGCCTAGTTTCCAAATGGTTTCAAATTTACTTAAGAAAATTGATTCAGTTGTCAATTATGTGAAAACAGTATAATTTGTAGAGACAGAGAGAGAGGGAGCAAGAGATGGCATTTGTCTTCTGTTGAGGATCAGACATATCCAACATCCACAGCTTCTTTTTAACACACAGACTCTGCTCTTTATGTTGTGCTGTTGGAGAGTGTTATAGAACTCAGGGGGGAAAAGGGTTACATGATCCAGTGAATGGAGTGCTTGTGTGCTTTCGTGCCTCTATGGAAGCTCTCCTATGTGAGAATGTAACAAGGAGACTCAACACGCATTTCACCGTCTGTCTGCGTGTATGTCTGTCTCTCTGTCTGTCTGTCTGTCTGTCTGTCTGTCTGTCTGTCTGTCTGTCTGTCTGTCTGTTGGGCATTCTGCTTGCCTGGCTGTCTGTCTGCCTGTCTGCATGGCATTTCTGGTGTCTATCTGTATGAAGTCTGGTTCAAGCTATTGTGTACCTGTAGTTACTAATTACACGCATGCACACGCGCGGGCATGCACACACGTGTACAAGCATGCATCCATGCATGCATGCACACACGCACACACACGCATGTGTGCATGCACTCGTGTGCGCAAACACACACATACTCAATACTGAAGCAATTTGGGAAATAATGGGGTCTAGACTACACTCAGATTTTTTGCCAGGAAATCTGTGTACCGGCCCTTGGGTCCTCAATGGTGAACTTGTCCTCTTAGCATTGAAAGAATAGTTGGCTGTTTCGGATTTACAAAACCGTAACCAAAAGTGATCTTCAACAACACCAGCAAGGCCTTGTGTGTGCCACAAGCTTTTTGGGTTTTCCTTACTTCTGGTTCCAAAACACTTTGGCACTACACAGAGTTCTAACTAGTAGCCAGATAACACCGCCGTCGCCATGGAGGCTAAATCTCGGCGCGCTGTCCCGATGCTCAGTCTGTGTGTTTCAGTCGTTCCTGTCACTGATAACTGTCCTCTCCGTAGAGACTTTGATTCAACATTATGGTTGTTGTTTGTGATTATCTGTCGCCTCGCTCCGATTACCAGAACTTTCTAAAACATTCTAGGGATTTGGCAGTTTTGACAGTTCTACACAAACATTACTTATCAGTACAAATAATTGTTTACTGTTTTGCACAATCTTTTTTTAACCGACTGTATGTAAAATCTGTTGTCCTTGGGGGGATTGTACTAAAAGTTAAGTTAAGTGAGCTAAGTATAAGTATTACGCAAGTCTTTTTTCAGTCCAAGGAGGAAAGGCCTTTGACCCCGTATGATATGGTGGTTAGTTTATAAAGCCCCACAGGAAGTTCCCTGACCTAATGTCCTGTCTCACTGGTAAACAACATCCCTATTAACCTTAGAGCATCTCTGGCTATGACCTTTAAAGAACTCAATCTTTCCATCTTTCACACTCTGTGTTTTTATCCAACTCCTTCTGCATTTCTCTCTTTCTCCAGATGTGACTAACTGAATAATTGGACAAGTTAATCTTTCCTTCTCTTTCTTTCGTATTCTGTTTTTTGGCAAACAACTTATTTTATTGTGAAACATTCTAATGTTTGCATCAGCCAGAGAACGGAAAGAGTTAAAATGAAAGTTATGCCTCATTGCCAGACAATTTTGCCAGAAGACTAAGTGTAAAACTTTTATTGTGAACTGGAAAGCTCAAGAGAAAATATTAACCTTTTATTTATGAATGGTTGCCAGGCTACCCCGCTTATATGTTTATATTCCCATGGTATATTATCATATATAAATAATGATTACCCCAGGTAAAGCCATACTCAAGCTCTGTCTCAATTTTAGTCTCTCTTTTCTTTTCTTTCTTTCTTTCTTTCTTTCTTTCTTTCTTTCTTTCTTTCTTTCTTTCTTCTTTCTTTCTTTCTTTCTTTCTTCTTTTCTTTCTTCTTTCTTCCCCCCTATATTGAACATAACATGGCTGAAATAATAGTAGGTGCTTAATAAAGAAACCCACTAATATATCTGTCTTCTGCTCTGTCCCACATTCTGTTTGTCTATTTCCCACTCAGATTTTCTCAGGATATTTTCAAGGGGAGTGATGCCCAGACCCAATTAGGGTATACGACTAAGCTACCCCAAAAAACAGCTGAGTGAGTTAAAACACACACGCACGCACGCACACACACACACACATACACACACACACACACACACACACACACACACACACACACCACACACACACACACACACACACACACACACACACACACACAGGGTTTGCAAAACAAATGCATATATGTTGTTTGAACACACTGTCCCGGACAAGTAGTCAGTGTATAGGAACGGAACAAATCATTTGTTTCCCGAAAATTAACACCGTGAACACTTTAATATGTTATAGTTGACAAATGTTGACTTCCTGCTTTGTGATTGGTAGATGCTGGGTGACTGACTGCTGATCCCGCCTCCAGAATACAACCGACGGCGGTGAGACGCGCGGGCACAAGATGGCCACCGAGGAGGCGGAGCGAGGACCCGGGTCCTCCACGGTCGGCGCACACGTTGCCTCCCCCCAGCCCACCCCCGCCCCGTCCGCCCCCGCCCCGTCCCACCTCCGCAGAGTAAACCGCCCTCTGGGGTCGCGGCGGAACTCCGAGCAGCTGCCGCGGCCGCCGGCGTCCGAGGTGGGCTGTAACCACGGCGACACCTGGCGCAGGCCCTCACCGCGACCGTACCGGACGTTTTCCTACGACCACGCCAGCTCCAAGGGGGAGGGGTCGTTCTTGGACGGAGAGAGAGCCACAGGGAGACCTCCCCCTGGGCAGAGCATGAAGGGAGTCAGCGGTGGGGTGGCCAGGCTAGCTAGGAGAGGACCAGAGAGCCCCTTGGGCCAGTTGGATGTACTTGATGATGATGATGATGATGATGATGAAGATGATGATGATGATGATGATGAAGCCTGGGAGAGAGCTGTCATTGTGCATTGTGCCTGCCCGGTTTCACGCCTCCATGCCAACTGTAACCACAGTCCTGGATCCAATTTGAATCGCAGGTCAAACGTAAGCACTAAGTCCAACATGAGTCCGGCCCACAGCCCTGCGTCCAATCGAAGCCCGCTGTCTAACGTAAGCCCTGCCGTCGGAGGCTGCAGGGCAAATACCAGGCCACGATCCAGACCGACCCAGCACTTCCATCGCCACACTCGCCGCAGCAGCCTGCCCGCGTTCATGCTGGCGTCCCTCAAGGTAATTACCCGGGCCCGGAGTGGTTTGGCGGACACTGTGTAAAAGAAAACTCCATTGGCTCCGAGACTGCCTGTGGAGTAGAGGCAGAGTCACTGCCAGAGTCGATGGGGCATTACGGACACTGCCAGGGAAACTATGAGATCACAATGCACAGACCTGTGTGTTTTGTAGCTGCTGTCCCGGTAGATGGCGAACAGGGAATGGAATAGGTTGAAAACCACTGAAATGTCCATCAAGTACTTGTAGAGTGCGTTGTTCCCATGCTTCTATTTTTGCATTTGAAGTTAAGCGATCAACGTATCGTTCAGGTTTCGACTTTGAGATTCAACATCAGGGTAGAAACACATCAATGTTAGATCATTTGGGTTCTTGCCGATCAGATATTGAAGGCTGTGAACCTTTAAACCAGGGGATTGTTGAACCAAGATAACAGAGGGCAGATGGGCTGACAGGAAGCTCAATGGCTCAGAGATGTATGCAACAAGGCCTCCTGATGCCCTTCAGAAGGATCACATATTGAATTCAAGCAGCTATTAGCAACCAGCAAGGTTGAAACCAATCAAAGCACAGGGGATCAATACCAAAGCAGAAATCGATTGCAAGTGCTGCATTTCCTTTTTCCCTACCGGATAGAGTTTAATATTCAGACCTGTATGTATTACTGAAGGGAAAATTGGTTTGCTCGTTCATCCAATCATTGATTCGTTCTCAAGTTCCCTGTTTGCTTTAGGCCAGAGAGGCACTCTCAAGAGGTTTTACAGCCCTCATTTGATCCAACATAAAAGATCACGTCCCAAAGTGCATTGAGTGATTAGCTGTCGTCCGTCAATACTGTATAAACACCCAACATGCTCCCGTTTATGTATCTGGTGACTCGGCTGTTTCTGAGTTAAAGTTGATGTGTCAACCTCTGACCTTTTGGGTCAGAAGTAATCAATTAACAATTAATCCACCAACCTAGATGTGAAAGGTGCTGCAGGTTAAGAGTGGTAGAGAGAGAGCAGAAGAGAGCAACTCAACTGAGAGTTAACTTGAAACTAAAAACATGCAAAGAGGCAGCCCTCCCTATTTTCTCTGCCATTGAATAGTTTTGCATTTAACATACCTTGCAGCCAAGCTGGAGAACCTAAACCAATCAGGGAAGAGAAGTCCTGATTGGTCACAATTTAATTTTGGAAGCGGTCTAAAAGCTGATGGATGGCCATTTCAACAAATTTCACTTGAATAGCTCTAAAATGTACATACTTACATTGAATGACGATGGAGTTATCTAGGTGATATGCTCCTTCAAACGTTTAATCATTTGAATGTTTGCCTTAATTTATTATTTTATTTTCACCATACTAAGGGATGCATGAAACAACAGTGACAATCCCTTTTTGGAACTCCTTCCACCGTCATATCTGTGACTCCCCCTCCCTCGTGTTTCGAAGCATCACTTAAAAACACTCATTTTTCAAATTGCTTTTAACAACTAACCCTCCTCAACTCTGACACTGACGAGAAGCCTTGTCACTTCTCGGCTTTGAAAAGAATTTCTTTTTAAACCAGACTTTGTATTGATATTTGATGATTTTTCTTGTATTTCACTGCCATTGTTAAAAATTGGAGTCTGGAAATGCATGATGACAATAACATGTAGTATAATACTTGCTATCATAATGACATGTCACCCTATCTACAGTTCCCTGGCTCACCCGTGCCTCCCCAGTCTCCCAGCGGCCCATCCAGTGAACCGGGGGGTCCCGGGTGTCATCGCCCCTCTCTTCCCCCCTCCCACAATGCCTCCACCACGACCACAACCACCACCCCCAGGACGGCTACTCCAGCCTGGAGCGGCTGAACCGGAGGCCTAGGGTCGGCAAAACCTCCCTGGAGAAGCTCCACCACTGGCGCTTGTCCCTAGACAAGGAGCCGCGGTGCCTCCCGGCAGCGCGGGGCAGCACGGCCGGAGGCTGCCGGGACAAGGAGGAGGAGGAGGAGGAGGAGGAGGAGGAGGAGGAGGAGGAGGACCAGGGGGAGGAGGACCAGGGGAGGAGGACGAAGGGGTGGTTGCCGAGGGCGACAGCACGTTTGTGCGTAACCGCAAGGAGCGCTCCACCGTTCTCGTGAGGCGGTTCTTCAAGAACAACCAGAAGGTGATTGATCGTAGGAAGAATATCAAAGCGATTTAATGGCAACTGGTTTATACTTTTTTCATTTTTCCACCAGCAAATCTTTCTGTTTTTCATTAGTTTTGGTATTTTCTTCTTTCTCCCGCATTTCTTACACAGATGGCTTAGTTGGTTTGTGTTTTCCTCAAGAAAATCCTTCCTTCCTTCATTCCTTTTTTCTTTCTTGCTTGCTTTTTCTTCGTTCCGTTGTTCAGTCTTTCTTTCTTCTCTCATATCTCTCCATCGCAGTTGGTATTCCTTTATGTTTAATTTAATTTATTCTTCCATCATGACTCGACAATTGACTCAACACGTCATTATCTTATCATACCGTCATATTTGTACTTATTTATTCTTTTTTTTAATGAAGTTAATCAATTGTATTTGACCACTTTTATTGTAATGTGGGAATGCAATGAGAATTCCAATCCACTATGTTGGATTTGGCTAAAATAACCCCAAAACCACCTCTCCCCAGAGACCTCACCCCGTCCCCCTCTCCCCAGAGACCTCACCCCGTCCCCCTCCCCCCAGAGACCTCGGCCCGTCCCTCCCTCCCCCTCTCCCCAGAGACCTCACCCGGGCCCTCTCTCTCCCCCCAGGTTTCCAAGCCCGTCTGCACGGGGACCAGGGCCATCGTGCGGGCCCTGCCCTCGGGCCGGCCGTCCACAGAGGTCTGGAGGCAGGTGGTCCAGCACCAGAGCTCCAGGCCTGTCAGGGAGCTGGTCTGGGGGGTCCTGGTGCGGCTCCGGGCGGAGGGGGAGAGGCTGAACGTCTGCAGAGGAATGCGTCGCTTTGTGGGCGTCAAACATCTCAAGGTAGGATGTGGTGGCAACACGCTGCAGACTCATGTTGTTGACGCGCACACATTCACATGCACACATTCACATGCACACATTCCAAGGTCATGATACTTTTGCATATTTTATTTGATTACATTTTTTAAATTAGACTCATTCAGATACATGCTGCATGCTTTTTTTGGGCCAGATGAACCACCATCTTCAAAAGAGAAATTGACAAAGACGAACTGAAGACATTTTATTTATAATTTGTATAGATTTTTTGGTAAAATAAACCTAACTAAACTAACTGAAAATTAAAACAGTTCAGTTATTGTTTTTTTATTAAGCCTTGTTTTTAGTTGTATTTCAGTTCACAAAAACAAATGCATACCCACACATGTGCGTACACTGTGCACAATATAGTTAGAGTTCACACACACACACACACACACCAACACACACACACACACACACACCACACACACACACACACACACACTGGCCCAAAAGGGCCCGACTCCAGTGGGGGTGTGTGTCTCCGGCAGGTTGTCTGGTGAAAGGGGCTTTTGTTTTGTGACTCCGGCCTTGTGAACCTCTGAGGGCCGTCTTCCTACGGCAGACACACTGCGGACCCCTAAAGACCCTCTGTCTTTACATTATACCTAGAAACACACCGCAACCATCACACCCCGGGGAACACGGAACAACACTGGTCTGTTCAGTGTATCATTCTGGAAAAAAGTTGGGAACTTTGCAATGCAGACACTTTTGTAGTTGAAATGAAAAGATTCTAAAGCAATAGTTCATCAATCGATTAGTTCCCTTGCTGTCCTCCTGCACTTACAGTCTTGGATTGCGGTAGGGTTGTTTAGTTGTTAATTGCTAGTTGACTCAGCACGGCCTCATTGTTGTAGTTGACTCAAACCAGGCTTGACAGCGGACATCTATGTACAATGTGAGTGAACGAGTGTCTGCGGAGTCCTGAACAATATGTGTGGGTCTGAACATGTGCTTTGAGTCATGAACAGTGTGTGAGTGTTTGTGTGTGTGTGTCTGTCTGCATAATGATCCTAGTGTGGCGGTTGGTTTTTATGTACCACATTATGCAGCACGGGCAGAATCACCACAACAGAGCCTAACGGTTATATGAAGCTACACACACTCACACTCTCTCTCTCTCTCTGAGTCAAAGTGTGTTTTATGGAGACTATGTGCGGTGATGTTTTATGAGGACCTTGTGGAGCGTTCGGGTCGAGGGGATCCGGTCATTCCAGGGCCAAGGTCTTAATAATGAGTTCTTTCTCTTAAAGAGGGGGGGGTGGGGGGGGGGTGAGTGTTGCCAACCCTTTCTTGTCAAAACATCATCCAAGCTACTCCTGCACTGGGCGTCGCCATGGCAACCTCTAGAATACACACCACGCCAGAGAGAGAATTACGGGGGATGCGGACCGGGCTCCCGAAAAACAAAACAGAAGAAAGTAAAACTCGACCTGGCCCAGATTTCCCGTAAAATCTCACAGAATGTGATTGAGTTCGCTCCATTTGTTCAAAGTTAATGAATACACACACGCACACACACTCGCGCACATGCCCACACCAAACTTATGCCACATAGTTATCCTTTGGCTGGGTGCGTGGGTGGGGGGGTACAATAACAGCCGTGTGTTTGATTCCTGGAGGAATCTGCAGACTTCCTGTGGACCTCGTGTTTATTGGTCCAGCTAACGAAGAAGGAGCCAAAATATACAAGGTTATAGAGAGGAGAGGGATGGCACGACGGACTGGAACTTCACCAGGAGGGGAGGGCCGGAGTTTAACCAGGCTGGGAATAAAGTGGACATCTTGATTGTCATGTCAATGAATGTCTGTTCGGGACACTTTATCGCAGAATGAGTTAACACCGTGGTGATTGAGCCTATGGCCAGCTGATGAATGGAACGTGACAGACTGGTGGTCGATGGTAAACTAGTACAGCTGGAAGGTGTCTGCAAAGAACGAAACAGACATCTTTGGAATGGCCACTTTAGGTTATGTAGTTTAACAGGGTTTGAAGTCTCGTAGTTTAAGGTTAGTATTTTAGGTCACCGATTGTAACATAGTTTTAATTTAAGCTCAATTAAGTTAACAGCGTTGAACTTGAGGGAGTCTACCAAAGGAAACACACTGGATATGGAAACTCAATCTCAAACTGCCGCAAAAGCCAATGTACATAACGCATAAAGAAGAGCAAATGATTGGTTTGACACACACACACACACACACACCACACACACACACACACACCACACACACACACACACACACACACACACACACACACACAACACACACTCCATTTACCTCAGTGTTTTAAGTGTTTTAAGGTTTGCCCTTTCAACCACTTGAGGCCGAGCGGAGCCCTCTAATTGAACCAAGAGCGTTTGTGTTACACTAAGTGCTGACATGACCCACACACACACACACACACACACACACACACACACACACACACACACACACACACACACACACACTCACACACCCTTGAAGGCTGGCAGCAGATGTGAAATGAGAACATGCTGAGGAGAGGCTTGCTATTGCTTGATGACCGAAGGCTCGACCTCACTCACTATACGGCGCATCAACATTTGTAGGGCTGTTTGAAATCAGAGTGCACAAGTCTGGTTCACTACTATAGAGTTCATGCCTTTATACCCATAATGCAACCTTAGGGCAGTCGTCAACTACTGCAAACTTATTTCAGCGCTATCTCCAATAGTGCATAGCAGCATTTTCATCTGATTCCTTGTGCTCGCCTGACACATCGGCTTGAAATGGGACCAATACAAGTATACCCGATAGACTTCAAGTCCACAATTAGTGTCAAAATTCCCCCCTTTTTCTAACCCTTACTTATGGTAAGGAAGGGATATTGGTGCATCATAGTGTTTATAATATAGAGATTAGGGAATGAGCGAATACAGCAATTTCCCCTCTCCACTACCCATGATGCATTTCACCACCACATGAAATCCCCAATCATTTCCCACAACTGTCATGTTCGATACTGGTTTGAAATTCAAACTGTTTCACTTTAGTTATGGTTGTTTTTCTGAGTCATCGCTTGGCTCGTCTCCTGTTGCGTTACCATGACGATGGCATGACATCGCCACTCTGAGGGGATTTCTGGGGTGGGGCGGTGGTTCCTCTGTGTCTCTATCTTCATGACATCACTGACGGACCATTCGTGTTTAAATCAAACCCCATGAGCGAGGACGAGCGGGAGAGGTCATGGAGAAATGGGATTTGTTAGCTAGTACTCCTTCTAAAAAAATGGAAAGTGGTTAAGTTGAAAGACTGAAACAACAAATAATTATACATCTGCAAATGCAACAAATAACACAGATTGTGCTACTTGGCTATGGATGCATGCTAAGTAAACTATCTATGACTTGTTGGCAACTCATATTTTAAATTACCCTGTCAGGAAAGAAGGGCTGTATACAGTTTGACTGAGGCAGCGTGTGGACTATTTCCTGTTTAGTGGAAAAGTAAGGAACTTTCAAATACAGTCCCAGTTAAATATATGTGCGCAGAATCACACCCACGCCGAAATGCTCGCAAACGCACATACCATCGCACACGTCCCTGTCAGCAGCTATAACCCCATCATTGATCATCTTTCATCCCCCTGAGGACACACACAAACACGCGTGTGCACGTTCTAACATGCAAGCCTTTTGTTTTACTGCAGACGAGACAAGATTGTTGTTTGTTTATCTCAAGTTTATTATCAATATCCTCTGCTTTGATTTCATTGTCCTCCTTTTCCTGCCAATATTTGTCGTGCTGTATTTGACCATCATGAAGCTCCCCCTGCTCGCGCTAGACAAATAGCAAGGCCTTTTAACTTAGCAGGATAATGAAAAACACCTTTTTTGTGTTTTTTTATTGGGCAATAAATCTTGCAAAAAACCCCCACCCCCCCCCCCCCCCCCCCCCCCCCCCGTGAGAGAGATAGCCGCCAACGGGCCCATGAGCAACAGTCCTGTACAGAAGGGTGTACGGCTACTTTATCATATACTGTACCATGCGTTCTGTCCTGTGTGTTCTGGGCCTCACCTATAAGAGGCTCTGGCTGGGTCTGCTATAGCACCACATGTTCAAATGTAGATGTGTATGTATATAGGCATACTACCCAGATAATGGTCAGATAGCTCACTGTCTGGCAGAAACATGGGCTTCTAGAAGAAAGACGGAGGTCTGATTGATGAACAGCTGTGGTCAGTGAGCTGGGACGACGTGCGCCTTATGTAAGCTTAGGAGATTACAGTGAACTGGGACTTTTTAAAAGGTGAATTAAGGACTGCATTCACAGTGAAATTTCAATTTTGTCTATTTTATTCATTCCATATTATCTAAAGAATCTTAAGATTTTATTAGCACGTTTTCTTCCTTTACATCCCTTTTTCTCTTTGTGTGTGTGTGTGTGTGTGGTGTGTGTGTGTTGTGTGTGTGTCTGTGTGGTGTGTGGTGTGTTGTGTGTGTGTGTGTGTGTGTGTGTGTGTGTGTGTGGTGTGTGTGTGGTGTGTGTGTATGTAATGTGCAGACCGATCTGCTTTCTCACCGACGTGTTTGCTGTGCTCAGCGATGCCCCTATCATGCTGTGTGTGTGTGTGTGTGTGTGTGTGTGTGTGTGTGGCGTGCGCTAAGGCTCGGCTAGGAATGTCTGAGTCAACACGTGGTTTACCTGTGTGAGAGTGAACCATCTCCTCAAACCCTGCAGAACACTGCAGGTTTCACTCAACTTGCCATGGACTGATGATGTCACAAACATGATCAACGTTGTCATGGTAATAAGGGTAGAAGCTTAGCAGAGAGAGAGGAGAGAATCTTCTGCTATGGTGTCAGGACCTAAAACATAAGCATGCACTGGAGAATCTGGACCCCCCCCCCCCCCGAGCTGAACACAAGATACGGCTGAGTCCCAGGGGTTCCTGGGTCAGGAATTTGAAGAGCAAACGCCAAAACGTGAGCGAAGATGGGGAACAAGAACCCAAACACAACCTATTGTGCTCTTTTAGGAACGATGAAATTCGCCATTTCAGAACAGCAGCTAGCATAGCTAGCATGTTTGTATGTGGGTGTGGGTTGTTTTTATTTTTGTAAGGGTGTGTCATCACTGAAATTCCCACAGCCGGTTTCATATCTGCACATTTTCTTGGTGACATCACCTAGCACAAAAGCACCCGTACAGACATGAACTATGCTTTATAACCCCTTGATAGTTAAAACTTAAACCTGTTTAGGGATCTATCTTTAAATTTTTAGTTTAGGTCAGTTTTATGTAAGTTGAATGTGGATGCAAGACATGGTCAAATTTCGGTATAAGCCTTTTATCGCCGATGTGTAATAGTGTAGGGGTGAACACATCTGTTTCTCATGATTTTAATTGGGAACCTTGGCAATGACTGGAGGACCCAGTGCGCCGCCAGCCATGACCGTCTGTCGTGAGACATGCTTGTCTCCTCCAAGTCATGTATGGGAAGGAAACAGATTTCATTCTCATTATACAAACTCTATACATTTTCCCTTTTGTTTGTTTAAAATTGGCTAAGTCATTCCCATGATATATATTTTGAAACGTCCGGTTTGAGAGTTATATTTCAGTAAAAAGTGATAACGGGATGGATATTAAATTTACGTTTAGGGCATTTAGCAGATGCAGGATATTATTGACTATCTTTGCCTCAATGGCCAACAATGGATGATTTCCATTGCTGGTTTGCAAAGAGCCCCATAGAAGACACGTCTACAGTCTCTTAAAGAGCCCATGCCATTAAAATCACATTTTTCCTACTGTTTGTTAAATAACATAGGTCTGAATAAGTTTGTGAGCTGTGGTAAGTTTGAAATCTATGCAGTTTGTCTGCTGAATGCAATAGGCAATGAAAGGAAAAAGGCAGAAGAAATGAGCCGATCTGGATAAGGTGACACTGTGACGTAGCGTTGTCAAATATTATTCATGGCCCTGCCCACTTGGTTGGTTCGTAACCACCCACAAGAATCTGAAGGAGTCGTGATTGAGCTAGTGCTAAATGCCTAATACGTGTACGGTAGTTGCTTAGTTCGTAGTAACAGGCTAGTTACAGAATTTTGAATGCAATGGCAGAACGACATCGAACTACATTGAACTGCGACAATGCTGCCTGCCGCCGGTTTGCCGCGAGGCACCACCGCCGCGAAGCACCCACCGCCGGCAGCGGGCACAGCCGGGCGGTGGTGCTCGCGCCGGCAGCAGGCAGCAGGCAGCGCACGGTTATGTCTACTACAGATTGATGTGGAAGTGGAAGAACCAGAGACGTCGGAGAACCCGACGAAGTCCTTTGTGATTCATTATATGGTCTCGACGTGCACACAGCTTTTGGCCGTGATAATATGTATTATTTGATATAATATCTATGTATTATATTGATATTATTTAGATATAGAGCTCAGGACTGTAACGCAAGTTTTGTACACTTCCTTGTTATTTGGATACCGTTCTGCTGTTGGTGTGATGGCGCATCACGTCGGACTCTCGTCTATGGTATTCTACAACTAGACCCGTAGTGGGGGTTATCCAGCCATGGTTGAGAATGAATTGGGGAAAGGAACTTTGGCTTTTGACTCCCTGAAGTCATGAACCACGACATGGAGGAGAAAGGGATTGTTGACCGCGGTCGTCTCCCGCCGGAGCCTCGCTGCCGATGGACCCACCGCCTCGGCTTCAGGATGCGGTGATTAGCGCTGACCGCTGCCGAGGCGGCGGGAAGCAGGGCTCAAGCGGGATACATTCGCGGCCAACAATCCCTTTCTCCTCCATGTCGTGGTTCATGTAGCCTACTTCAGGGAGTCAAAGCCAAAGTTCCTTTCCCCCAATTCATTCTCAACCATGGCTGATGATAACCCCCACTACGAGTCTCGTTGTAGAAATACCAGAGACGACGAGAGTCCGACGTGTTATGCGCCATCACCACCAACAGCAGAACGGTTATCCAAATAACAAGGAAGTGTACAACACTTGCGTTTACAGTCCTGTAGCTCTGCTCTATATCTAAATAATATCATATAATACATAGATATCTATATCAAATAATACATATTATCACGGCCAAAGCTGTCGTGCGCGTCCAGACGATATAATGAATCACAAAGGACTTCGTCGGGTTCTCCGACGTCTCTGGTCTTCCACTTCCACATCAATCTGAAGTAGACGCGGTCGTTTGAGATTCATAATAACCTATCGTCTGGAGGCTCACACCAGCTTTTGGCCCGTGATATATATATTATATATTATATGATATATGATATCTATGTATAATATGGTTTCTAAGAGCCATGGCGATACATCCACCGTAAACAGAGCGCATGGTACCGTGGCTACAAGCTGCTCAGGCCAGGTGATATATATTATATTATTATATGATATAGATATCATCGTTAAATATGGGTTTCTACGAGCCATTGCGATACATCCACGTAAACAGAGCGCATGGTACTGTCAGTTCATATGCTGTCAGTGGCTACAAGCTGCTCAGGGCCACACCCCCACCCCCCTCCTTGACCTGCCTTGACACGCCCACCGTATACAGAGCGCATGGCAGTGGCTACAAGCTGCTCAGGGCCACACCCCACCCCCTCCTTGACCTGCCTTGACACGCCCACCGATACAGAGCTCATGGCAGTGGCTACAAGCTGCTCAGGGCCACACCCCCACCCCCCTCCTTGACCTGCCTTGACACGCCCACCGAAACAGCGCGTTTGGGGGAAGCTCAATGTGCGACTGTTTCGGAGTGACTGTAACTCTGCACCACGGCTGAATTTCGGGCGTCTTTGAATACTGTGTTTGTGGCCCACTAATACCTATATTAAAGCATCATAAAATAGAATGGCATGGGATCTTTAACGGTCGTGTGTAAACACATTATTTACTTAATGAGCTACACCTGTTTTTGCCCCTACACTTCTGTGATTTAGGCCTGTGAACATAGAGATGGTTTTGTTCAGGTATAGGGCTTGTACATCAGAGTGCCTCTTTTGTTGGCGATACTCGCCATTTTTTGATGACAGTTATGTCAAATCCTTAACGAACGTAAATATACCGTTGCCTAGCCAAATCAAAACTTTGTTTTGCCTTGTCTCACATGAGAAACGCTGTGTCAGTTTCAAACACAACAATGTCATCCAATAATGACAAAATATTTTACATTAAATTGCTAAACAATGACAGAAATGCCAATACTACCAACATCATTCCTATATATTCCCTATACTTTCAAATTGAGGCAATCCATGTGATGTGATGTCACGATGTGAAAGTCCTATTAGGTAAAGATGGTTAAGTTAGTATCAGGATATATGGTTTAGTTGTAAAACTACAGATGGTTATGTTTTGCTGTTACATGACAGGTGGTTAAGTATAGCAAGTGTTTGGTTTGGTCGTTGCCGTATTGTATGATGTGTCACATTTTAAAATGCTCTTTACAACATCATCGTATGATCTTGCTACATTTGATATAAGCGATAACCACATACTTCAGAAGAATCACGTATGTGGATTCAGGAAAAGGGAAGCTGTTATTATGTGTCACACTGGCAGTTTTCTTCCATAATCCTTTCATCATCTAACCGATAGCTCCCTGTCCTCAACACCAAATTGACACGGTAAGAAGAATATTTATTTTCTAGTAAATCAAATAAGTAACCGAAGAACGTATTATTTTTTAGACATTGCCTATTGGCTCTCTAGCGCCATCTGGCTGGTGAGGTGATAGGTGGTGTGTGTGTGTGTGGTGGGTGGGTGGGTGGGTGGGTGGGTGGGTGGTGGGTGGGTGGACTGGCATTAAAACAAATTAAATAATTGGTGAAATAAGGTGGATGGGTAATTTAGTTGGAATTTAAAAGTAATGAAATAGATGTGAAAATTATAAAGTATGGTATTCGTTATCCAAAATAAGTCGCTTGTCTCTCTGACACAACATAGAACATACATTAAAATAAATTAATCAGGAAATTGTAATATGTTTGGCAAAACAAATGGTGTCACCAAATCTTCCCACTAGGGGGTGTAGTTCTCATACGAAAGTGGATCAACCCTCCTTGAGAACGCAGCAAGCATATCGACCCCTTTATCACGGAAACGGTCCATCTGCGGTTGGCACTTTTTTCTTTGCTGCTCTTGAAGTAGAATAGAAGTGTGTGTGTGTGTGTGTGTGTGTGTGTGTGTGTGTGTGTGTGGTGGTGTGTGTGTGTGTGTGTGTGTGTGTGTGTGTGGTGTGTGTGTGTGTGTGTGTGTGACACAACTGCAATTGGGATCTCCAGCTTTTCAATGTAAAAGTCCACAGTCTAGTACTGAGCTACCTGTCTAGTATTTCAAAATTACTGCTACTTAGTTACTTATCTGTACATTGAAAAGAATACATAAAACATTCATCAGTACATCCAATGAATGTAAAATCTGATAAATGACAGAAAAAAAATATTTGTGAGTAGTTATATTTTGTAAAGCTTGTAATGTCCAAAAAGAAAAGCTTGTATATCATATAAGAGCATGTCACTATCACACTTCTAACTGGCTCCTGGCCTCTGAAACATCCTGACCATCACTGGGTTTTCTTACATTGATTGGTCTACTTGGTAGAACAGACATCACCACTCGAGGTTAAGACAGTAGGACCCGGCCCCCCGCATCCATAATCAAGGTGAAATGGATGACAGTTGACGCGGCGGATCAGCTGAGGTTTGATCCCCTCTGTGATCGTCATTAAGGTCTGGGCATTCGCTGACCGCTGATCAAAGGCAGCGGGCTGCTTTGATCCACACACCTCTTTTGATGTCAACCCCAGCAATCATTACCATCCTCAACGAGGCAAACTCATAGGTGATGGGTCGAGTGTGTGTGTGTGTGTGTGTGTGTGTGTGTGTGTGTGTGTGTGTGTGTGTGTGTGTGTGTGTGTGTGTGTGTGTGTGTGTGTGTGTGTGTGTGTGTGTGTGTTTACTGTATAAATAAATCAATGTGGCAAATTATCTAATTGAGCATCCCCTTTCAGTCTCGTCTTGTTGTCGTGACTTTGTCTTTGTCGATTATCAGAATGCGTCTCTTGTGGATTTATTCTGTAACTTTATTACTGTCTGTGTAACGACAGTGTGACGGTTCCAAACCCACAAACAAACGATTTGATTGTGGATTCTTTTATGGATTCATTTTGAGGACACATCAACTGTATCCATCTATAGACGCATGAATTCAGGAAGAGAATTAGTGTGTTGCGCATTTAATAGATTTTGGATTGGCATGGTGGATGAAGAGACGCATCAGATCATGCACCACTGGTTCACCTGTGCTTCAGACTTTGGCTCGGTTGCCCCCCCCCCCCCCCTGGGGTTCATCCTGACTAGAACCTGTGTGTGTGTGTGTGTGTGTGTGTGTGTGTTTGTGTGTGCGTGTGCGTGCGTGCGTGTGCGCGGTGTCTGTGCACTCCCGGGGGTTGCGTCATCAAGGAGGCGGATCAGCGAGGGCTGTTTGGCGAGGCGGCTTAGAGACAAAAAGCCTCAGTGCCCGAGGCCTTTAATCAGCCGTCGTCATGGCAACGCCGGCCAGCGCCACGCTTACAACACGGATCAATTGCCCGGCGTTCTTCTCGTCCCCTCGGGGTCCTTTTGGGCGAGCAGTCGACACTCTGACCAATGGGAGGGCGGGCATCGACCTCGTAAACGGGGCAGCCATAACGGAGCCATAAAAGCGATTTGTGGTTTAGTTTTAATTATGATCCAAGCATGGATGGATTATTGCCGGATGCACCTCCAATATAGTGTACTAATAAAGTCTGCTCTACTGTGTGAACAGCAAAGCCATTTCTGGGTTTGATAACGTCTTACACAGAGCAAGGGGAGGTTTACTAATTGCCAACGAAACTTCAACATCTCCCATAAATGTAAAAATGAATGAATGCTAGAATAAATATCTAGTGGTAGTCAATGACAAAATGTCATACTTGAGAAGAAATGAAGAAGCACAGTAACATGAGCATTGACTGAAACGTGGGTCAGATATTGTTCCCTGATCTCCAATGAGACACGTTTCATCTGCCCATAACTGTCATATCTTTTGTAGAAATCTTCATAAACTATTTCCTGCTCCTTGATTCTTGGCAGGGGCGTGTCCAGGGGGGGGGGGGGGGGGGGCCCATGCTCCCCCCCATCACCCCATCACCCCATCCCGCCCAAAGCTTTAGATCGGCCACCTCTTATAAATCTGGCCATTTATAGGATTGAACTGAGTCAGAACCTTTATCACAGGGGCAGGTGTGCGTGTGTGTGTGCGTGTGTGTGTGTGTGCGTGTGTGCGTGCGTGTGTGTGTGTGCGTGTGTGTGCGCGCGTGTGTCGTTTGTTTACAGAGTGAAAAGTGTCCTTCTTCTGATACTCATCTCCACGGTGACTCCCCCCTGCCCCCAGCGTCCTATCTCCTTCTCTCCTAATATGGGGAGAATGCAGAGAGACACACACACCATCACGCACACACACGCACACACACACACACTGCCTCTTGTTTTGTTGCATCCTGTCTCGCTATTTTCTGCACTCTTGTTTTCTCTTTTTCTTTCTTTCTCTCTCCATTTCTCTCTCTTTCTCTCTCTCTCTCTCTACTTCCATTTCTCTATTGGTCGCTCTCTATTTCTCTATTGGTCCCCCTCTTTATATTGCTCTCTCTTTCTATTGCTCTCTCTCTTTCTATTGCTCTCCCTCTTTCTATTGCTCTCTCTTTCTGTCTTGCCCGGTCTCCCTCTCTCTTTCTCCCTCTCTTTTTGTAACCTCTTTTCCACTGATGGAAGTTTTCTCCGTGCTCTCTCCCGTCCTCACCATCTCTCCCATCCTCTCTCTCCTCTGTCCTGGGCATGTGTGCTTTCTCTCTCTCGCCCCTCTCCCCCCCTCTCTCTCTCTCCTCCGCTCCCTCCAGTTGAGTCCAGTGTGTGTATACTAACTGAGACCTATTAGAGTGAAGCTGTGTTTTTCTCCTCTCCCATAGATCAACTTTTGCCGTCTCTCTGTAAGTAAATGCCGCTGTCCTCTGTCTTGTTTACGTTATTTCATGCAGACATTTATGTTCTTGAAGCCGTCAGGATCCTTGTGGTTTCCAAATGTAGTTATTTCATTGTTGGTGTGTTTATTTGGAGGCAGGTGTAAAACGTATGGAGTGCTTTGCGTTGGGCTTCAAGACTCTTAGAAGGGAGAAGGGATATTTCCTGCACGTAAAAGTTTATTGAAGCACATAACATCATTTATTGAGTGAATGTGTCCACAGTTGTTTTTTTTGGACACTCAATTAAAATAAATGATATGCTCTCTCCTTTTTTCAAAAGCTGAAGAGAATGTGTTTCTTAGTATTTCTGTTAATATTTCTTTGATGCTTAGTTAGTTGATGCTTAGTTAGTTAGTTAGTTGATTCTGTTAGTTAGCTTGCTAGGAATATCTTTCTGCTGAACTTGCTCTTAACACATCTCCTGTACCAGAAAGCAGGACGTTTTGTGGATTCTCATCTAGCAGCGCAGGACAAGTGGCCATGCTAGCAGCACTTAAATCCCTTGAGGCGTTTGCGTGTTTAATCGTAAGTGTATAATCAGAAGCCGTGTGCTAGTCTTGAGAGCTAGCTCAGCGCAATGTACAAGTCATTGGGGATTGAGATTTTTTAAAATGAAACTGAGTTCTTCTTAAAGTGAAGGAGATTGATGGTTAAGAAATAGGTCAGGACATGACAGGAATGACTCTACTCTTAATGACAATGGATACATGATGGCTTCCCCGTTCCACAAACACACATAAACAACCACTATGAGAAAGAAAAGTTTAGGATGTTTTTTCTTGTTTCAGTTGCACTTTGGTGGTGTAAGTCATTCATCAACCTTCTTATCAAGCCCTGACGGAGTCAATGGATGTTGGTGTGTGTGTGTGTGTGTGTGTGTGTGTGTGTGTGTGTGTGTGTGTGTGTGTGTGTGTGTGTGTGTGTGTGTGTGTGTGTGTGTGTGTGCGTGTGTGTTCTATGTTTGTCACACTGTGGCCGACCTGGCTGGTGTATGACATCATGAGAACTGGACCTCAGATTAGGGGGGTGGGGGGGTGGTCCCAAAGGTTCTGGCTGTAATGGGTTCCAGGTTGCTCTCTCTCTCCTCTCTCTCTCTCTCTCTCTCTCTCTCTCTCTCTCTCTCTCTCTCTCTCTCTCTCTCTCTCTCTCTCTCTCTCTCTCTCTCTCTCTCTCTCTCTCTCTCTCTCTCTCTCTCTCTCTCTCTCTCTCTCTCTCTCTCTCTCTCTCTCTCTCTTTCCTCCCTTCTCTCCTGCGCTATAAGGCTCTGTCCGTTCTTACTCCTCGTTATTTGTTGGTATTTAATCTGTCCTATTGTTCCCTCACCTCCCTCTCTGTCTCTAGGTCTGTATCTGACACTCACTAACTCCCTTTGCCTCTGTCACTCTCAGTCTCTTTTACTGGCTCTCACTGTCAGTCTGTCTATACGTCTGTCCACACACACACACATGCACACGCACAAGCACACGCACACACAGTGGGGGTGATGAGTGTGAATCAGTGTTTGCTCGAAACAACTTCTTGTGAAATTCATCAAGGAATGAAGATAATCCTCCTGTTTCTTCCGCTCCTTTCATCTCTCCGCTCTTCTCCTTCGCTCTATTCCCTTTTCTTTCTCTTTTCCTCTGTTCCTCCTTCTATCAACCATCCATACCTTCCGTATCTCCTTGCTCCTTCTCCCCTCCTCCTCGCTCCTCTTTCATATTACACTTGTCAATATTTGCAGCGGATTATTAATCAAATGCTTGTCAGTGATAATTGCAATAATAAATTTTTTTAATGATAAAATCCAAAATCTGTTCTCGGCCGGAGATATTTACAAATACAACACAAGATTCTCGTTCTTACTGTTATCGTTATTTTTATCATCATTTTGATCGGAATGAAATGTTTATTAAAGGTCACCGTGGCAACCAGACATTTTGTTTTATTGTAGGCTCATCAAAATATCGAACCATGCGGTTTCCCTAAAAGTGTTATGTCGGAGGTGCTCGTTTTATTTTTCACTTACAAGCGCAGTTCTAGAATACATCTTTTACCGTTGTTATTTTATATTTTACCTTCATTGATACAGGAGATAAATCGTCTAACCCTGGCAGTTATTTTCTGGCACCGAGCCACGGACCAAAGAGAAAAGATCTGTGTGAGGAGAGAGAGTTTATTAAGAAAGTTCAGTCATAAAATAACAAAAGCTGTAGATATGGAGTAGAGGTTCCACGTGAACGGCAAAATGCAGTCATTTCTACCGTGCTTGTTCAGTGATAACAAGAGTAATCCCATCTCTCAGTATGCATTCTTTCCGTGTTCCCTGGCTTTGAATATGCAGATAATATTAGAAACATACTTTGTACCCTTATCAGTGTTTTCCTCCAGAGGTTCTTTGTTGAGGTTCTGTCCACTGCCCTGGACACGTTTCAATACCTCAGATAGATGTTAAAAGCAACGCATATTTATTGAAAAAGTTTATTAAGAAAACTTTGTAATTGTTGCTTAAAATAGGTACACCATCCTGTCAATTCAGGGATCTCAGGGAACGGGAGGGGATTTATATTGTTTTAAAAGCACGTATCCTCGATTTAGAAAGCTAACCTTTTCTAGACGCTATTTTTAATTAATTTTCATGTAATAGAATCATGCCAAGAAGAGGTGTCACTTCGAGTTCAGTTGGGTTCACAGCAGAACCTCTGATTTGTCAAATGATATCACACGTTTGATTGGCTCTCGGGTGGCTTGGCGGTTCATTTCCCAAAGCGCAGCGGAAGCTTGAGAGGGAACGCATGCGCCTGATTGGCCATCCAGCAACCGCTGACAATAAAAAATAACAAACGCTGAAAATAACAATGAATCAAGTCTCAAATGAGGGCCGTGAGGTGCTGTATATATAGATACCTCTATAGACCTAGAACGAACTAATAGAGTTTTATTGAGTGCACTGACAATGTTATTCATGGGTCATTTGTTTATCTTATTTGTTCTGTTTGTAGAATATGGCCACACACACACACACACACACACACACACACACACACACACACACACACACACACACACACACTTGCTTGCTCCAATCAATTTACAGACCATAACACAGCTCTTGGAACACACACACACACACACACACACACACACACACACACACCTCCCTCGCGGAGCATACACAAACAGATCGGCAGAGCAGTGATGGAGGCCAGACGTGGAGGCAGGAAAGGCAAACATTACCTTGTTTGAGACGCATAGCAGAGATTAGCGAGTCCGCCATCCCTCCAGCAGCATGCACACGCTGCACACCCGCACAGCCCTGCTCTGCTGAGAGGACCCTGAGGCTCTGGCTGGAACATTTACATTGGCACGCATGTAGTGTGTGTGTATGTGAGTGTGTGTGTGTGTGTTTATGTGTCTGTTTGAAAGTGTGTCGATCTTGTTCGTAAAAATTCACTAAAGTTGCAGTCGATGATCGATGATGGTTCATTAGACGGTTCATTTTGTAACGGGTACTTGAGTGCATTGTAGTTTGACTTAAACACCAATCACAGCAGGACCATGAAAAGCATCACGGTTAGGTCTGTAAACTCTAACCTATTGTGGACATGTGTGTGTCTTTGTGTTGTTGGCTTAGTTCAGGAGGTAGAGCTGGTTGACTTGTAACCGGAAGATTGCTTGTTCGATCCCTGTTCGGTGTCCTATCCCTGGCTGTCGTCGAGCTGGCTGTCGCCTTGCATGTTTGACTTCGCCGTCAATGTGTTTATGAAGGGTTGTAAGTCGCTTTGGATAAAAGTGTGGTTGTATTGGTGTTGGTTTCGGGTGTGTGTTTTATTAATGCTGCACATTCGTTGATAGTCTTGCTTGTGTACCAACACACCACTAGATGCCAGAGATGGCTCATAAAACACCTGTATTGAGGAGAGCTCCCCCCCTCCCGGTTTCCGAGGTGCAGTGAATCCAGCGCTCCCGGGGCCTTCTCGACACACTGGGTGGCCGGGGACCATGCTCAGTGGCGCTTTGACCTGTCACAGAGTCCATTAGCGCTGAGAGTGTTGGAGACATCCAGACCTGGAACACAATGCCATGGTCCTTCGGTCACTCTTCCTCCTTCTTCATCCCACCTTTTCTCTCCTTTCTCCTTTGAGTCAATAAGTCCTTTCTTTCTCTTCTTCTTCTCGTTATTCCTCCTTTCCTCCACCTCTTTCCCCCTTCCCCTCCCTTCCTCTCCTTTCTCGTCTGTTACTCTCTTAAAGGGGAATCGTCCCAGTCGGTTCTCTTCTGATATAAGAGAATTCTACCCGATATGCGTGTTGCGACATTTTACGGCGTCCGTGAAAAGTGTGCAGAAAAGCCCTTGCCGTTGGCATCGTTCCAGGATTTGTATTCTCCATTAGTTCACTTTGGATTAAGTTGATGATGAAGACCGGAATTATTGCGTATGAAAGCTTCTCTACTCTTCTATTCTATTCTCTTCTATTATATTTAACAATTATACGCCGAAGGCGAGGTGAATAGTGGGGAATAGCCCCCGAGATCAAAGTTTGAGGGGGCTATTCACAGAGCCTGAGGTGAATAATCGTTTTAGTATATGCTACACGTGAACACTAGAAGTAAAATAAAAATAAACAAGATAACACTTTATGACAGGATTTATTTGTTTTTATTAGCGGTTTATTTGTTTTTATGACCGTGACGAGAAGACCGTCACGCGACATTTTGCGATGAAAACAATATCCCGAGTATGAGATCGCAATCATGGGATACTGCCCAATATCCCGAGATAACGAACTAATCAAATGGCGCCATCTTAGGAGGTTCACGTGTAGCATATACTAATAGAAAATAGCCCATCGTGACGGTCTCCTTTAAACCTTCTCTTTCACTCCTCCTCTGCTCTGTGTTCTTTATTTCCCTCTTCCTCCGTTCTTTGCTTCCTTCTGGTTTTCATCCTTTCAATCCCCTCCTCTTCCCTTTCTCACCCCTTCTCCTTCTATGCCTTTCCCTGGTATTGTATCGATGGAAGCATTGTTTAAATGTTTTGTTTTGGGGGATATCGTGCTGTATTCTTTTCTTTCCATGTGCCCATTATCAATGGGTGTGTGGGAACCAGACAGACAGACGGACGGACCTGAAACCACCAACATGCCGTCCCATGGGTTTTTCTTGTGACATTTTCAAGGCTTTGGCAAGAACTCTGGGATATGATTCCATACCACGATTTTATTTAGTTTGATATATCACGATATTACAAACACTGTGGTGTACCACAAGGTTTTAGTCAGACAACCAACAAAGGCATAAATAAATGCCTGTATGTGCGAGCCATCAGGTTGTTTCTAGGAAATATATTCTCTTTCTGTTGGTAATTTACAAACATTGCTTAAGGAATATCTCGATAGACTTTATAATTCGGTCTAAATGTTGTCCTTAAACCCATTTCTACTGACTCTACTCCAGCATGAAGTGTTACTGGGCTAGGGGCCAGGACAGCAGTAACGCTGAACTCTCTCCCAGTGACCTCAAAGGTGAAAGGTCATCTGAAATGACCACACACATTCACATTCACCTTCACATACTGCTATATCAATGATGAAGACCATAATGCTTTTGATATCTGTACCCATGTACATAATATGCGGCACATTTCAAAGCAAATTAACAGAAGGAAACCGAGCTCTTGAAATGCAAGCAAGCACATGCACACACATGCACGCACACAAACACACACACGTGCACACATAGCCTTAGTAACCCTTTCGTCCGGTTTCTTAAAATAGACTAGGTTCAAATCTCTCGGTGTTTGTCTCAAGTTGGGCAACGTGTGTGTGCGTGTGTGTGTGTGTGTGTGTGTGTGTGTGTGTGTGTGTGTGTGTGTGTGTGTGTGTGTGTGTGTGTGTGTGTGTGTGTGTGTGTGTGTGTGTGTGCGCGCCTTGCATAACACACACACATAAGTACATTCACACACACAAGCACCCACCTGAGTCAACGTTTGGTGCTCTTGAAATACACGGCACACACACAGAAACACACACACAGACACACACACAAACAGGCTTTTTCACTTCGGCGTGTCAGAGACAGCTGTACTGTGTTGTGTCATGTGACCTTCATCATGTGACCTCTGTCTTGAAATACTGAATGATGTGCCGGGCAGTTAAAATACTTTGTGTGGGTTTTTAATGGTGTATGACTGTGTTGTTGTGCATGTGCATTTGCTTCCCTTTGGAGTGTGAGTGTGTCTCTATTTAAGCATGTGTGAGTGTATGTTTCAGTGTGGGTGTGTGTTTGTCTTCAAAAGTATGCATGATGTATGCGTTAGCTGTTATAGTGTGTGTGTATGTGTGTGCGTTTCACAGTGTGTGTGTGAGCGTGCGTATCCACATTCCAGTGTAAAGTCCATCAGACCTGAGCCCCTGTGTAGCGGGCCCCCTCAGCGGAGCCAGGGGCCCCCCTCAATAATCCCCCCCAGAATGAGGGGCTGTTGCCAGGCAGGGCTCAGCGGCACGCTCCCCTCACGGACGGGGCCGGCGCCGGCTCCATCTCTGTTTTGGTCGCCAGAATTCACACTAATGTGCGTGAGTGTGAGTCAGGCTGGTGAGTAAGGCCCCTGCCGCTGTCCGTCAGCCCCCCCGAGACTGAGGGGAACCACGGGGCTCAGGGGGTCGTCGCCCAGCCCCCAGTGGGCTGGGGGTACGGCCTCAGGCTCAGAGACTCAACAGGTGGACCGCCGGCATTAGGGGGATCGGACCCCTGCCATAGCCACTCGGCTGTCCCGTGGCTGAGATTCATACATTGCAGAGACATTTAGAGACATAGTTTATGCACATTCTCCATCACTACTTTCTTGGCTTGGTATTGGCCAAGAATTCTTTCCTCTATCTTATGCTTGTTTGGGGGGGAGAGGGAGGGAGGGGGGGAGAGAGAGATGGAGCGCGCTGCAATCCGGCGTGGAGATGGAGGCTATCGCCGTGCTGATCAGTTCAACGGCAACTCACTTCATAAGCTTCCTGTTTAAATGAATTGTCCACTGGCGAGCGTAGATTAACAAACACAAACACAGGGACGGGTTTCCTGCACAGGGCCTGGCTACTGTCGATGAGAGAGAGAGAGAGAGAGAGAGAGAGAGAGAGAGAGAGAGAGAGAGAGAGAGAGAGAGAGAGAGAGAGAGAGAGAGAGAGAGAGAGAGAGAGAGAGAGAGAGAGAGAGAGAGAGAGAGAGAGGAGAGAGAGAGAGAGAAGAGAGAGAGCTCAAATCAAAAGCTGTTTTTCGTAAAGATCTTTACACGAATAAACAGCAAACAAAAGACATGAAAGCATGTTTGCAACCAGTGGCTGAGACAAAGGAAGAATGAGTAATGAGACAATACGATTAATAAATAGATACAAGTAATAAACAAATACAAAACACGGCCCGAGTAAAAGGGAAACCATGAGGCAGGGCGAGATACAAGGAGCGACCGAAGGAGATAAATGGGAGGGAGAAAGAGGTCTGAGGGAGAAGAGGAGAGTGAAGGAGAGGCTAATGCGTCGTTGGAGGTGTTCACCTCCTTCCCTTCTCTCCCCTTCCTCCTTTTTAATATTTGTCTAATATACGTTAAATGATATATATTTTTGTGTTCACTCTGGAAAGTGTCATAGAAGACTCAGAGTACTTAGAAGAGCACTATATGAATCAAATGTCTTATTATTATTATTATTGTAAGAAAGGATGAGAAAAGATTCATAGAGGGATAAATGCAGCAAAGGACCAATCATAGGTAAAGTTCATATCAGGATGAAGGGAAAGGGGAAGAGGAGAGGCAGAAGATAAGGACCTGACCACGGGGTGGATCGTTAGTTGATCTCTTTCTTCCGAGATCCATTTTCCATTCCCGTCAACAGAAATGAAAACACAATTGTCATCGTCTCCCAAAGAATATTGCATTTTCATCAGACACGGTTTAAAGCTCCTCTCTCCCCCCCCCCCCCCCCCCCCTCTTCCCACCACCTGCAATCCTGCATCGACATCATTTCCTGTCCCCCAGTCCCTTCTCTGCAGCCCATTTACTCCACCGCCAAAGCCTTCCTCTAATGGCCCACCACCAGAATAAAAGCCATTTGTTGGGTTTGTCACAGGTCCTTACAGGAAGAGCGGAACTCTGATGTGCTCCCAAAACAACTCGCGGCTCGCCGGTCTCGGAAGTGCTTTTTGTCTTTGCTTCAAGAGTTTTTTTCTTTTGGTACGGATTTGAACCAAACTTTGTACAATGGTGGCTCATTGTCTAAAGAAGCCGACCTTTCAAGCCAATTGGCAAAAATACATTTTAGATGTTTAACTTTTATTGGGTTTGCACTCATGCAAGAGCATGGACAGGAATATGTCACGTAAATGATACATACTGCGATTAGTTCCTCAATATTTTCCATACAGACACATATTACACATCAAACTGTCATGCTCAACAAATTTCTTATATTTTCCAAGAAATATCTTCCACATGACACACACACCACACACACACACACACACCCACACGCACACGCACACGCGCACACACACACACACACATAAAACACTTATCTTGGCTGTTTCTAATCTGAAGTGTCCCTTGTCCTACAGGTATTGAAAAATGTGCAGCCCTTAGAGGAGCACCACCTTCTCCACCCCGCCAGGAAACTGCTGCTGGCCTGCCCTGGCTGCAGGCCTCCTCGTGGGGCTAGGCCATCACCTGAGCTCCCAGGCCTGGGCCTCGGCTCCACGTTAGGCCCAGAAGAGTCGCCCAGGTCAGTGGTCTTGTTGTAGTTGTGGTTGCTTTAACCAATGAGCTGCTCCTTGAATGTACACACCTATACATTGACACACAGCTACAATGATGATTATTCTTCCATCACACTACAGAATAAACTCCACTTCTGCCACTTTGTCTTTAATATTTTAGATACAATTTGTAGAACACACAATTTGTAGAACACATGAGGCACATTTCTCCTCCCAGCCTTGACATGCACTGTGGGGTCTACTTCACTTCCACTGAGACTGAGGCTCATGTAATAGGAGTCATCGTGTGTGTGTGTGTGTGTGTCAGGTGGTACCGTGCGGTGGGCCAGCACACGGCGTTGAGCAGCCTGCTGGGTGGAGCGCTGCTGGAGGCCACGTCCGCCCTGTGCTCTCGCTCCTCCACCTCCTCCTCCTCCTCCTCCTTCAGCTCCTCCTCTTCCTCATCCAGCCCCACGGCCCTGGGGTGCAGCACCCACATCATGCTCAAAGGTAGGGAGCACTTGGGGGGCCTGTGTGTGTGTGTGTGTGTGTGTGTGTGTGTGTGTGTGTGTGTGTGTGTGTGTGTGTGTGTGTGTGTGTGTGTGTGTGTGTGTGTGTGTGTGGTGTGTGTGTGTATCTCTGAACCTGTACGCACATGTATTTGTGTGTGGGTTTGTTTCTACATTTGTGTTTTTTTCAGCTTTCTATTTTCAACATTATTTCAACTTTACAGCACACAGCTTTATTGATTTTGAAATTGCTGTACAAACAAGTTATTTCATTAATATAATTCCGTAACGAGTAATCAACATAGTGTTATCATCAATGTGTACAGCAGCGAAAACAGCCGTTGGATTTGTAATTTGTTGGTTCAATCTGGTGCCAGGTGAATGATGTCACTCCCTGTACTGATAACAGTGATATCAGCCGGCCAATCACAACCGCTATGTCTCTTTGAATGAGTGACATTGTGACGGCTCAACGCGAGCGCTCCCCCACTCAGTAATTCCCGCTCTTTGTTCTTGAACTTTACCCCGGAATGTGTGTACTTAACGTCACGCTTTGATTTATCAGTCAATGTTTCTCCGACATGAGTCGGCAGGGGTAACATTGTCTGGAGAGTTTAGTCAAAGCAAAGAGAAAGAATCGTGTGGAAACTCACGCCATTCTCTCCTATTTGGTTTATATTTTTCAGTTTGATATTTTTCAGTTCATACTTTCCTGGTGATCACCTCCAGTGGATCATTTTCCCCTGACACTTCTCAGTTGATATTTCTTTTGTAACTAAGGGATTGTGAATCCCCGGAGAGGCCTTGGAGTAGAGGGATGGAGAGATAGAGGGATGGACGAGGGCCAGCTCTGTGTGTTTCTCATCAGCGTTCTGGTGGCCTCGTCTGCTCTCGTGACTCAAGTGACTGCCTGTGTTTTTCTCTAGCTTTCTTCTTTTTTTTGGTTCATTTCCTGACATCTTTTCAATCAGTCATCAACCTCACACACACACACACACACACACACACACACACACACACACACACCACACACACACACACACACACACCACACACACACACACACACACACACACACACACACACACACACACGGTTCTGACATTCGGTTTTAGCAGACAAGCTGACGACGTTGTCTGTCTTTTTCAGGAGAAATTATATTCACTGGTACAAATATATGGTTTGTTATGTATATCTTTGTGCTGTTTGTTTGACCCTGCTTCTTGAGGGAGAAAGGGGTATTAGAATAATGCTTTCCTTCACATTTCTATATCTTTCTTTCCTCTCCTGCCTCCTCTTTCTTTCTTCTTTGAATAAGGACATGTCCGTTCTTCTGTTCTTACGTTCTGTGTAGTTCTGATTAGGAGTCGCAGCAACATGTGTTTGCCAGTTTCCGCCGGGCTCAGGCCTGCGTGATGACATCATTGTTGTAGTTGCCTGTCAATTATATTAAATTGGTCTCAACTTATCTAGGAAACCTTTGTTTCTGGTAAGCTGCCCCCTCTCTCTGTATCTCTCAACTCCTATGGTTGTTTAACAATTCTGCTGCCAGCATTTTGCATGCGTGTGTGATTCAGTCCATTATCTACTGGCTCTGTACACACACACGCACACACACGCACACGCACATGCACACACACACACACACACACACACACACACACACACACGCGCACGCACATGCACACGCACGTACACACACGCACATACGTAGGGACACACACACTCTGAGCCTGTCTATATCTGTGTGGGTGACTGAATTCATTAAGTGGGATGAACTCCACCTGCCTCTCTGCCGGGAACCAAGCGGCCGTCAAACCCAGATAACTCTGCAACTCACTCCTCCCCAACACACTCCCCACGGTCCCCTGGGGGGCCAAGACGTGTTGGAGTCCACCGTTTGATGTCTACCATAAAGTCAGCAGCCCTTTAAACAGGCACCTCACCTTGGGAAAGGAGATGGATAGAAGATAGAGGAAGATGCCCTTTATTGGATCTCTGTTATTAAACACATCCATAACTTCCCAGGAGCTGAGGGCCGCCATACAGGGCATAGGCCCGGGGACAAACCCCCGTTTTCAGTCTAGAATATGAGTTTATTGGCTAGGTAACGGCCCACTTAGAAAGAAACAAATAAAGGGGGTTTTAACAGTTGTGTGCGTCTCCGTTCAGTCTGGGAGAGCGTATCAGTTTCCATTGAGGACAGTTCAATTGTATCAGGGGCCATTTTGTTATAACGGCCTTGGCAGGGGATGGTTATTGTTCTATGACCATATATGGTGATAGTTCCTCTGGCTTTTGTTTCACTGGTTTCTGCGGCGCTTCAAAGAAATGGGATTTCTTTGTTTTTATTAATTATTTGTCTTTTGTGGGGGCTTCGATCAGAGTTATCACAAGCTTTTCCTTTTTAATTTCAAAATCACAGGTTATCCACAGGATATCATAGAAGAACATAACCCCTGACCTAGCATTACCTAGTTTACCTAGTTAGGTCAAGCGGTTATGCTACTATGCTAAACTCTACTGTGGATATGGGTCATGGCCCCGTGCTGTGCGTTGCACAAATGCACCGCACAGACTGGTGCAACGCATGCACACCATCCGCATGTGTGTCGCATGTATTTCTAACCGTATCAATGTACCCACAATGCACGCAGGCCTGGCACAAATGCTGCGCATACATGAACGTGCACGTGAGTGTGTGCACGCTGACTGGAAGCCGTGTGTGTGTGTGTGTGTGTGTGTGTGTGTGTGTGTGTGTGTGTGTGTGTGTGTGTGTGTGTGTGTGCACGAGGCCGTGTGGGCCAAATGCTTTAGCGGATTAGGGGTGGAATCCCGGGGTATTTTGAGGGTTTTAACGTTGCTAGTGTGCACCAGAATGCTTTCCCAACATGCCTTTGGGTTCAGCGTGCACGGTTACGTGCACCGTTATGGCAAAAAAACAAATACACACCATCATTGTTCAGCGTGCACGCTGAACAATGATGGTGTGCATGTGTTTTTTACGGGGAAACGCTTGAGTCCCGTAAAGCAGGGGAAGTTTGTCGGAGGTGAGAGACGACCGGATTGGTTGTCAACAGACGTGTACTGGGCAGGTCAGAGGTCAAGGAGATGCGGCAGTAGGGGAGTGAGAGGAAGGGTTTGTATAGAGGTGGTGTGTGTGTGTGTGTTTCTGTCTGTGTGTGTTGGAACAGTGACTCCTGTTTGTTCGGGGTCGGTCAGCTGGACCTCATATTTCAATAAATACTTTTTGTGTGTGTGTGTGTGTGTGTGTGTGTGTGTGTGTGTGTGTGTGTGTGTGTGTGTGTGTGTGTGTGTGTGTGTGTGTGGTGTGTGTGTGTGTGTGTGTGTGGTGTGTGTGAATGTGTTTCTAGGAACTGTTCATACATGTAATCCTCATATTCCTTCCTTATCCCTGGTTTTCATTATGAGATCATGCTGTTACAGATATTTTACTGAAACGTAACCCTCTCAATCCTAAACTTGACCATAACCATAACTTTAACCTTCCATCTAATACCTAAACTTAACCATCTCAAAGAATACTTCAACTTCACAATTTAAAAATTAGGCCTCAATTGACAATTTCTAATGCATTTCTAAAATATGAAAAAAAGCATTTCTAAAATATCAGTTAGAGATTGCTTCCTTTTTCCCACAAAGCATTGCCCTGAGGAGGCGGGAGTAACTGCCCCACACCAATCTATTCTTCAAAGGAGATTATTTATACTGTGTGTCATTTACACACATTTCCATTTCCATGAATATATGTGTGTGTCTGTGTGTGTATGCATATGTGTGTTCATGCATTAGTTTGCTTGTGTGGGTTTCAAGGATCAAACATTGTGTGTGTGCACGTGCATGCTGTGTGCACGTGTGAATGCAGCTGGGCGGTCTAACTGTAGCATATAGGGTTGTGAGAGGAAGAGAAGAGAGAGAGAAGAGAGAGAGAGAGAGGAGAGGAGAGAGAGAGAGGAGAGAGAGAAGAGAGAGAGAGAGAGAGAGAGAGAGAGAGAGAGAGAGAGAGAGAGAGAGAGAGAGAGAGAGAGAGAGAGAGAGAGAAATTGATTGAGGAAGTGGGAGGTAGGAGAGGGGAGGGCAATAGAGGTACCAACTATGGGAGAGAGAGAGCGGAGAGGAAGGGAGAGAGCAGTACAAACTGAGTGAGAGAGACTTGAGGGTAAGGGAGAGAGGTACAAAGAGAGTATTAGAGAGAGAGGGTGAAGGTCTCTTAGATAACATGGGAGACAGAAATTATTGAGACATACAGGATACAGGTAGAGAGAGAGAGAGAGATACAGAAATTATTGAGACATACAGGTTCAGGAAGGGCGAGACAGAAATTATTGAGAGAGAGAGAGAAGAGAGAGAGAGAGAGAGAGGGAGGCTGCTAGAGACAGCACAGTGCTTGGATCAGGGGGGAGAAGGTGTGGGTGTGTGTATGTGTGGGGAGGCGGGGGGGGGGGGGGGGGGGGTGTCGGCTGAAATGTGTCTCCCCGGTTCCCTCTCTCGCGCTGGCCGTTGTGCGATCTCCCAGTTCCAAGAGCGGTCTACCGCTGACCGGACCACTTGGACTTAATCTGCGAGGGAGACATGATGAAGCCCTCCCACAGAGACCAAGACCTCAAGCTCGGCAGTGAGTAACCCCTGCCCCCCCCCCCTCCCCCCCCCCCCCCCTGTAGCCTCGTCTTCAACACTCTATCTCCGCTACTGCCCGACAGAGAGGGGGCTAAAGGGGAGAAACCTCATTGGGAGCAGCGGTGTCTGCTTTCCAGATGACAGGGGTTAAAGTTAGCCGTGTGTGTGTGGCTGCGTCGTGTGTGTTGTGTGCGTGCTGTACTCTAGCGTGCGTTAAGTTGTCTCCACCCCTCGGGGGAGTCGGACATGTGTGAGCTGTGCAGATCGGGGTCTGTGTGTGTGCGATGTGTGTGTGGTGTGGGCTGTGTGTTTTCTCTGCGGACTGGACGGCGAGCCGGGTCCCGCGGCCGGCGTGTGGAGGCTGAGAGCTAGCCGTGTGTGTGTGTGTGTGTGTGTGTAACCGAGCGACTGAGCGCCTGAGGCTGGGATGTGTGGTTGTGAACGTGTCTCAAGCAGGCTGAAGTTTGACAGAGAGTCGGTTGGGGGGGGTTCCAACACGACCAACACAACAAAACTGAGATCACGGCTCGTTTTTTGAATTTGACGTTGTAAATGTGAAAGTGGAATCGCAGTCTGTCTGGCTCTGTTTCCGTTTTTTCCCCCCCCAGCTATCTTTCAAACTGAGACCTGCCGACGTCTCGCGTTAAAACATTTCACAGGTTTGTGTTGTGCAACGTAAAAGAAGGAAGGGATGGTGGGGTGATGTCAACACAGTTTTCTGCATTTGTTTTGTTTTGACGTGAGGGTCTTCTCCCCTACAATGTGTCTGTTCCATTCTTGGTCCGTGGGGTCGAAGGAACATGTGGTGCATTTGTGTTCTTTGATGCCTGTTGATCCGTGCTCTTAGTACCACGACAGGGGATTTATGTAGTCCAGGATAAACTCTGCGTGCGAGTGTGTTTTCTGTTTGTGTGGTGTGCGATTAGTTAGATATTTCAGGTTCAATTTCTGGTCCATTTCCTGCCGTCTTTTCAATCAGTCATCAACCTCAGACAAACATATGCACACACACAGACACACACACCAAATTCTGTGTGTTTGAGTAAGCTTGTTAGTGAATACTCTCATTGCTTGCTTGTTGTTGGTTCATTGCTTAAGGATGTGTGTGTGTGTGTGTGTGTGTGTGTGGTGTGTGTGTGTGTGTGTGTGTGTGTGTGTGGTGTGTGTGTGTGTGTGTGTGCACACGCATGCGTGTTCTCTGGTCTCCTGATATTAATCACTACATGTATTAATCCTTTCACACTTTCTTCTTGATGTGAACTGGATAATAATAATAATGAATTAGTGATTCCACCACATTCTATATCCAAGGTAGTAAAACATGTGAAAACGATAGCATGAACAGCTTCTATTTAATTAGAATATAAAAAAATAAATAATAATAATGTTTCCAATGAAATGTAACAGACAGTACATCCAGCGCTGTTTCCAGCGCTGTTTGTGCTGCACCTGCCTCACTGCTTTAAACAAGCCTATTTTGTGTGTGTGTGCTTGGGTTTGTGGGTGTGTGTGGCATGCATGTGAGCATATGCATATGTGTGTTGGTGCGTGTGTGTGTAGGACCTGTATTAAAGAGGTCTCCTGTGGGCCGTGTATCCTGTGTTCGTCCAGAGTAAAGTGTGTGAGACCCAGAGACGAGGTGCGTTTATGCCGCTCAAAATCACAGCGCCATTAAAGGGGTAGTAAAGGTAAAATCAGCTTTTGATTTGATCTCAGTGTCCGAATTCGAGCTGAAATAGGGGGTTCATCACTTGCACTATAGAGAGGTGCACACACACACACACACACACACACACACACACACACACACACACACACACACACACACACACACACACACACACACACAGAGAGACAAGCACGCATGAAAGCACACACGAGCGCGCACGCACACACACTAACACACACTGGGATGAGCACACGGACACTCGCATAAACCCACACACTTGAGGATGCGCACACACATACACACAAACACATGCATTAGGACACACACAAACACAGAAATTCTGATGTGCATACACAGGCACACGCAAGCACTCTATCTCGGCCTCTCTCTCCTTCTTAAACAGACCACACCACACTATCGCTCTTTCTCTCACTGTCATCCTTCCATCTCACCCTCGTACATGCTCTCTGACACGCACACACACGCACGCACGCACACGCACGCACGCACGCGCGCATGCACGCGCGCGCGCACACACCGAGGCTTTGTAGTGCATGCAGATGGGTCATGGTCATGCATAAAGATGAGTGCTGAAGCACGCGTGCACATGCATCCAGGTTGGCCCCAAGTGGACGCTAAGCGTTTCCCTTCCTCTCACCTAGCAGATCCCTGTCTCTCTCACTAGCAGGGAGCCGTCAACTTCCCAACAGGACAACACACATTCAACAACCATAGCTTTATTCATTAAGAAGCAGATTCCAAAAGAAGTGAAAGTCAAAGAAGGGAAAGTCTCCCTCTACGATGCAGTCTGAACGTCTCCACTGAGTAACGAGTTAAGAATGAAGAGAGATTACCTATCCGTTGGAGAAGTTCAAATGAGATTAACAATAAATTGCCATAAAAAAAGAACACTTGAGTAAATTAAGAGAAGACTTTAATGATGATGAATGTCGGCCTGATTGTTTGACCGGGCGTAAGGATGACTCACAGCGTTTTATAGCCGGGAGTGGAGCAACACGTCTGGGGTGCACGGGCCTTATCTGCCCGGGCTGCAGACCCAGTCATGAAGCTCTTAACTCCCACATCTCGCTTGATCCAAGACAGCAACTAGACACTCAGAAAGGTGGGGGGGATCCAAAAGGTCCCAGTCCAAATGGTACTAGGTTCAAACCCCAATGTCCGCCTACCATCCATGAGCAAGATGCCCTGATATATGAACGTAGGAATGAATCTATCTGAATTCACTCAATCTAAAGTCGCTTAGGTCAGCTCGATGACTATTGCGACTAGTGAATGGATAAGATAGAGGGCATCAATCCACTCCACTCTCTGTCTGCCCTTGTGCATATCCTTGTGCAGATATTGTGATTGGTACTTCCTCCATTATCTCGCTGTCCTCAGCGGATGTCTGTTGCGTCATGTGGTCTCCGCTTGAAGGCTGGAGAATACATTGAGGGTTAATGAACCGCCGTTTGAATATTTGGTTATTATGACCGTATTTTAAAGGCTGGCTGATCTCCATATCAAAGGAGGAACTTGTCTTGAACAGATGATGGGGTTTGGGGGTGGGGGGGGCAGGCGTTCTGTGTGAAGATAGTGGCAGCGTTTGAGGCCGTGTGATATGATTCCGAATTATGAACAGCCCCTTTCTTCACACAGAATTCTCGCTCTGCGCCTCGGCCTCTAAGTCCATAAGCGTGTGCAGTGAGGTGTAAACACAGGATTTAAACTTGTGGATTTGTTTTGTTTGTGGACACTGTTGGAGAATACAGCCAGTGCAGTTTGTATGCGCTTGTTTTGGTTGAACGACGCAAAGATAAAGCTGCCGAACGCTCGCTTGGGATATAGTGGGTGTCAATGGAGGGCCAACTGCCTTCCACCGCCAGAGAAGGTGAGTCAAACAAAAATGCCAGCGTATTTACATCTCGTCATAGACCGTGTCAACAATTAACCTGGGGTCTTAACAAACCGGCCGAATCCTTGAAGACACACACTCACACATGTGCACACACACCGCAAGTTCATTACAGGAGACGGGGGGCCGGATCTATAAATCAAAGTGTGTAAATAAGCGTGTTTTTTTTCTGCCTGTTGAGCGGTTACTTGTTACCATGGTTACCTGTAGCACATCTCAAGGGTTGCCCAGTACATTATGAAGTGTGTGTGCACATTTTAAAGGGAGTGTGTGTGTGTGTGTATCTGTTTGCATTTGAGGGAGTGTGTGTATGTATGTTTGAGGGAGGGAGTGTGCGTGTGTGCGTGTGTGTGTGTGTGTGTGTGTGTGTTTGCCTATATGTAGTGTGACAGTTGACAATAAGCAGAAGGAGTGTGTCCAATGCCTGGTATTTCATCATTTCCATTGTATGTTTTCCAGACCTGTGGGTATTCAACTGGCTAGTACCCAGAACAAATTACTCATAGCCCTCGATCGGCTTTATCTTCTAAAAAGTCAAAATAGTTAAAAGCGCAACCAAATGTTTTGAAGGGATTTCAATTTTTTTCTGTGTCCGTCTTGTTTTCTGTGCAATTGCGTTGGGGATTGATATCTACATTTTCTTACTCAGAGATATCAGCCTACCTCAGACAGCACTCCACAACCATTGCGTCAGCATTCAACCCGGTTAGAACACTGACTTATTCTGTAGTTCAAACTTATCATTGCCATTATTTATATTTATTTCTCTGTCGCACTAGAGATATCTACAAGCTCATTTTCATCTGTAGTCCCTTAGCGGGCGTAGTTGATACGAAGCACTGCACCAATACATGAGGCATACAGAGGAACCATACAATCAAACAAAGTGCCAGGAAGTGCCATACTATTGCAAAACTCAATGCACTTACATTTCCTATGGTTAACCAGATATATGGAAGGCCACTTGCTCCACAGCAGAACACACTTCTGCCTGCCTTTTATAGTTGATTAAGTCAATTGGATCGAGAGCCGATTGAGAGATGGTGAACTTGGATCATAACTGGGAGGTTGCATGGCAGACAGGGCGATGCCTGACTTTCCAGAAGAGTTTCAATACAGCCTCTCTGAAAGGTTGTTTTTTTCCCCGGAGGATCAGAAATTATTAACTTATTTGAAATGTTAATAAATAAATAAATAAATATCTATTTATATCAAATGAAAATCAAATATAAACAAACCATGTAAATGTCATTTTTTTTATTCCCCCCCCCCCTTAGAGCGCCAGGTCTCCGGCAGCACGACGGGGGGCAGCGGGGGCGTCGGCGTGGCGACGCCGGCCCCTGTGGTAGCGGGGGCCATCAGCAGGGAGCTGTCAGACCTGCGGTCCCTGGCCCAGTTCCCCGAAGAGATCGCCTGCATCCTGACCCAGCAGGAGCAGGAGCTGTACCAGAGGGTGAGGGCCCCGGGGCCCCCTGCCCGATTACACCGCCTGGAGACACTCAAAATATTCAAATATATTCAAATATATTTTTGCACCTGAGAACAGACGCAACATAATTTAGTTCAGAGACACGTGAAAGATGATATTTTGGTCGTAATTATGTCAAAGCCATCTCTTTCATTGCTCTCTGGTCAACTTGTCAAAACCGTTGAGGTTCAGTGTGGAGACACATATTATTTATATTTATTGAAAGTCCAAACTTTGAACTCTGAAAAACGTGTATATATATATATATATATATATATATATATATATATATAGATAGAACAATTTTATCTATATTTATTTATATTTTATATACATGATTAAATGCTCGATTAAATACTCGAGTGTAGTGTCTTCATCCGTTGTTAATTCATTTGAATTCGATGCATAATAATACGTTGGTGGCCTGAGTCACTCCAGCAGCACTGGGGGCCGGACGTCCTCTGTGTGTGTGTGTGTGTGTGTGTGTGTGTGTGTGTGTGTGTGTGTGTGTGTGTGTGTGTGTGTGTGTGTGTGTGTGTGTGTGTGTGTGTGTGTGTGTGTGTGTGTGTGTGTGTGTGTGTGTGTGTGCGCATCAATACTAATAACATTTCAGAATGAAATGGATAATTAGATACAATAACGTGGAACGATCAAGCAAATGAAATAGTGCAACGATAAACTCGAATAATCCTAGACGGGAAACACGGGCGTCACAGCACAGAATTGCAGGACGGTAAAATAATTACAGCTTACTGCTAACTGCTGTATTTACTGCTGTTAGTTGGGCTAGTCGTCTCGTGTTTTTCACCTTTCGTTGGTAGCTCAGTAGCCAGCGTGCTTATAAGGTTGGTGTGGACAAGGGCTTCTGAATATGTGTTTTCCTTGGATTTTGGCACAAGGGATTATAACATCTGATCCTGTGTATTAATGAAAAAGAAATATACAAACATTGAAAAGAGCATGCAAAACATATCTTCCTATACACTACATGAGTATAGACAGGCAATGAAGTGTAGAGCCAGACGCTGCCGCCTATATTCAACTCCTCCTGGGTTCACATACCCCCACAAGGGTTCAGATCTCACAGTCTATGCACCCCCCCCCCCCCCCCCCCCCAATGCCTATTAGGTTACATCCTTGGCCATAACTCATCCTATAACCAGTCTTGTTATGCACGCACAACACAAACACACATTTGCACTCACAAATCCACCAACTGATACGCAACCAACACTGTGCTGTAGTCGATGAGTTCAATAAAAGGGTTAAATAAAGCTCAGGTTGACTGAACCGCCCCACATTTAGACTGGGGGTTGTATAAGGACACCTTCCATCATTAATGGATCCATTAATGAATCCATTAATGATTCCATGCGTCCATCATTGGTTCATTCATTTATCCGATCCCCATTCCTCCAGGTGTTTCCGCTGGACTACCTGTGTTTCCTGACCCGGGATCTGGGGGGTACTGAGGGTCAGACCAAGCGTCACCCCAGCCTCAAGGCCTCCCTGTCGGGCCCGCCCTCCTCTACCCACAATGCTCAGCGACGCAACGCCGTGGAGGACCTGGTGGCCCGCTTCAACGAGGTGAGGGCGGGGGAATGAGTGTGTATCCATATGGTATTGGATTATATTTAAACAATTTATTCATTATTTTCATATTTTTCATACTTCTATGTGCTTGGGAAATGGAAATGTACATTACCCATACCAAGCATTTGTATTTTTGTATTTCTATTTGAGCACGAGAGTGAGGGGAAAGAGCATCATCTGAAGATGAGCTCGTATCTAAACCTCATTCTAGATTGCTTCAGGGTAGGAGAGATGTCTGTAATATGTCAATCAATAATAATTAGAGCTGTCAAGCGATTAAAATATTTAATCGTGATTAATCGCATTAATGTCATAGTTAACTCACGATTAATCGCAATTAATCACAAATTATTTTTCTATGCTAAATATCCCTTGATTTTTTTGTCCCATAATTCTTCTCATTTTAATTCTCTTATCAACATGGTAAAGTGCATCGGCTTGCCTTGTGCAAATGATTTTTTATTGATAACAACATTGGCA
>NC_044065.1:17333748-17352585 GCF_902167405.1 Gadus morhua
GGCCCCTGCTTAAGGAGCAGGTCAGGGCGTCCCGACCTTGGACACCTATGGGGGTACACTGCGGACACAGAGGGGTACTTAAGATCTGTCCCCTGCTCCCTTCTCTCCAGGTGAGCTCGTGGGTGACGTGGCTGGTCCTGACGGCCAGCTCCATGGAGGAGAAGAGGGAGGTGTTCTCCTACCTGGTGCACACCGCCCGCTGCTGCTGGAACATGGGCAACTACAACGCCGTCATGGAGTTCCTGGCCGGGCTGCGGTGAGGCGTCCTTTAGAGTACACATGTCTGTCCTGTTGGTGTCTGGCGTGGAGCCCCGGAGGACTGGCTGACGTCAGTGTTCTTAGCGAACGGGAATCTTTAAAACGTCAATAGGGACACATGCAAACATGTGCACACGCGTATATACAGAAACAAACACGGGCACAGATACACAAACAAACGAGCGGGCGCAAATGCATATAAATGCATGGATGTTATTATACATTTTACTGACATTATGTACTGACAAGGAAAACCTGCACACACACTGTTTATGTGTTTGATCTAATAATACATTTATCCTTATACGCTTATGTAAATATTCAAAGACGCTTGAATACAGCTTGAAAAGGTGTTTAATACATTTTGAATTGTGTGTGTGTGTGCGCCTGTGTGTGTGTGTGTGTGTGCGTGTGTGTGTGTGTTTGCATGCTGCAGCTCTCGCAAGGTTCTGAAGATGTGGCAGTTCATGGAGCAGGCGGACATTGAGACCATGCGGGGGCTGAAGGACGCCATGGCCCAGCATGAGTCCTCCGCAGAGTACAAGAAGCTGCTCACCAGGGCACTCAATATCCCAGGATGCAAGGTGGCTCTTACCCTGACCTCGACCCCAACCCTAACCAGCCATGATGTCGTTAATTTAAGAACTGGATAAGATATAATGCATGATCTCAGTGATCTGTCCAGTGCATCAAAGTCTCTGTTTTCATTGATGAGATAGCCTGTGTTTGTTGGTTTGTCTGTCGGTTTGTCTGTTTCCTTGTGTTTCCTTAGTTTGTTTGTTTGTCGAAAGAAACCCTGAGAACGTGACTACATACCTAGAGGCCATATTTCTCATGATCTTTAACTTCCTGTTCTCCTGTGTGCCTAGCCCTTTAACTAACTGTGTGTGTGTCTGTCTGTCTGTGTGTGTGTGTCTGTCTGTCTGTCTGTCTGTCTGTCTGTCTGTCTGTCTGTCTGTCTGTCTGTCTGTCTGTCTGTCTGTCTGTCTGTCTGTCTGTCTGTCTGTCTGTCTGTCTGTCTGTCTGTCTGTCTGTCTGTCTGTCTGTCTGTCTGTCTGTCTGTCTGTCTGTCTGTCTGTCTGTCTGTCTGTCTGTGTGTGTGTGTGTGTGTGTGTGTGTGTGTGTGTGTCTGTCAGGTGGTTCCGTTCTGCGGGGTCTTCCTGAAGGAGCTGAGCGACGCACTGGATGGGACCGCCAGCATCATCAGCCTCAAAGCCCCGCTGGAAAACACAGACTCAGACTCACTGGAGGTACACACACACACACACACACACACACACACACACACACACACACACACACACACACACACACACACACACACACACACACACAATGTGACTCAGGTGTCAGACGTCAGTGTTTGGTTGACTTTCTTCCTGTGCGTGTCAGTTTGTGTCCGACTACCACGGCCAGCAGCATTTCATGTCCCGCTCCGGTCCCGACGGGCTCCACGTCCCGGAGAAGGAGGCCACTGTCAGCAACATCCTGCAGATCATCCGGTAGGCTCCCCCCTCCCCCCTCACCCTCCCCCGTCACCCCCTCACCCTCCAACTCCTTCACCCCAGCAGCTCAGTGGAGAAACACTATAGAAGCTGAGATTCACTCTGTTTTCACCTGAAACCACCTGGGTAGTCGCATCTCCTCTCTCCCGCCCTTCTCTCTCTGTCACTCGCGCTCTCCCTCTCCTCTGCCTCTTCTCTCTCTCTGTCACTCTCTCGTCTCTTACTCAATTTGGTGGTTTCTGTGTATCCTCACCATGACACTCATGCCAAGATACATCGAAAAGAATTGTCATGTCCTCACACACTCCTAACCTACCTACCTAACACCCCACTGGAGACTATCCAGCCTTCTTACTGGTTTGTTCTCTGTGTGCCGCAGGTCCTGTAACCGTAGCCTGGAGGCAGATGATTCAGACGAAACGACCAGTCACAGCCCTTCCTCGGTGGCCCCGCCCCCAACCTCCCGGAACAACTCGTTCAGGGAGCGAAGCTACAATCCGTTAGTATTAACGTAATCTTCGGTGCTCACGTATTTGCTAACTTGGACTTTAGACTATTCAATTAGCAGGTCTTTATTACAGAGGGGTAGGGAGAGAGTCGATGTTATTGAGACTTTAGACTTGGGTGGAGACTATATATTAGCTACTCTATGATTTGTGTATGATTGGAATAGGACATGGATTGAGTTTTTTTTTATCACAAGCTTTCAATCAAACGAGGAAGACTGCAGCTTTGAGTGCCCCTGAAAGTCCACTTGATGCATGCATTAAAAAAAGGTTGCCTATTTCAACTTTTGACAGACGCAAGCAAGCACAGCTTACACAGTCCCTGCTTTCTTTCCGTCTTTGGATGTTCCGTAGAGAATACATTGGTTTGAGACGGAACCATATGCTCTGTCTGGCCTAGTCCTTTAGAACACTGCTGAACCAACATACAGTGGAGACGTAAGGACACATACTCACTTGTGTACACACACAGTCAAGTTTATTTGTGTAGCCATTTCCAGAATTATGCCTACAAAGTACTTGACATGCCCCATAAAGACACACACACACACACACACACACACACACCACACACACACACACACACACACACACACACACACACACACACACACACACACACACACGTTCAAACACATCTTCCATGTGATGCTTGGATTTGGTTTGACAATGGCTCAGAGAGCTACTCAGTGTGTTCATGAATGAGCATTTAGAGGTCATTGTGTAGTAAGATGTAAGATGGTTAAGGTTGAAGATCGCCAGCTTCCATTTTCAGCCAATTTTAGCGTTCATAACATATGACACATTTGATGTCTGGGGACCATGACTGCGTAACAATTTAAAATAGATAGATAGATGTTGCTGCTTTTTCTCTCTTTTTTCTTCTCCGAAGCATAACTACCCTACCCATACACCTTGGCAGTTGTACAGGTTCCCGCTAGTTCAGTATTATTCTTTACAGTCAATCTTCTACTTGACTTGAAGTACAATCATAAATTAAATATGGCTTAGGCTCTTCGCATCACATTGGCCAGGACTACCCAGCTCTACACTCTAAATATACTAAAACTTATCGTTCTTATGAATGCAACCGCTGTTCTATTAGTAGAACAACGTTCTAGAAGTTGTCGAGGTCACCTGATAGATACTCGTTTGACTTTTGATTTTATTTGATGGGCTCGTTCTAGAAAATACTTTTATCATGCGCATGATTCCTGGTTAGCTAGCACACCATATTTTATTAATCGTACATTTGTGCTCTTTTTTTTTTTATTGCAATTCCCGGCTGGATCCAATATGGATGCCAAGATAGCTGCCAGACATAATTTGACTCTGTGTTTTTTCCACCTGAATTTCCATGATCCTCGTTGTTCATGGCAGCACTGACGCCTGGTGTTCCTGTCTGTGGTGGATCTTTGCACGGCTCCCCCCAATTACCCTTCATAAGACACAACCTAATGGATTAATACAGGAATACATTCTCAGACTGTTATCCTGAGGAAGCGCAGGTTTAAATAAACAACCGGGAGGAACAACACATACCCTTCCTGGGCTTTCCTGCCGGGACAGGAAACATAGACAAACATAGTCCTGTTAGATCTCAACATGCGGCTGTCGGCCGACGGCGCCATTTTGGATCCACCTCATTTGTTGTGCTGAACATTTTAGCCGGTCGGTTGATTTAACCTTGATGAGGTGTCATCAACAAGGTAGTCTGAGGACACACAGGATCGAACCAAGAACCCTTTGGGTGAGCGTTGATCATCCTTTAACTTCCTCCTCCTCTCACATCCTGCTTTCTTCTCTTTCTCCTCCTCCTCCCCCTCCCTCCCTCCTCCTCCTCCTCCTCTCTCCTCCTCTTCCCCGTAGTTCCCGCTCTTCCAGGCTAGCCCCTGAAGCCAGTCGGGTCTTGTAAGTGGTCTGGAGACAACGCAGGAGATTAGCCCTTCATGAAAAGAATCTTGACTATGTTAACAATGAATGGTATTGAAGGCATGACTAACAAAGCAACGCAGTTCAAACAGTTACAAAAATAATGGGGGAAACAGAGGGAGCGCTCGATAAATCAAATGAACAGAAACAGATATTTACAAATACAACTGAAAGCTGTTTAAAGTGTAGGCTGTATCTATGTACTACAGAATGGTTCAGGGTGTCTCTAACCTATTCATGGGTTACCGCCGGGATCCCTGTACAGGAAGACGCTCCGGAATCCATTAACGGTCTGGCCCGGTGTTTCTGAATGACCTGTTTGAATGAGTGGATTAGCCCATTAACCCTGATGACGCTTGGATTGGACTGTCACTAAGAGAATGGCTGGAGGTGAAACATGGAGTGGATTGTATTCCAACACGGAATGTGTTTGACCCTAGATGAGGTGTTTTGTACTGGCCCTTGGGAAGAATGCATTGGTGATCTTCCGATGACTAGAATGGCCTTGGAGTTCTAACTCTTACATCGACCTCTCTTCCTTCCTTCCATCTCCGTCTCTCACACCCTCTCTCTTCCTTTGTCTTTCTCTCGGCATCTATCTCACCCCACATCTCTCTCTCTCTCTCTCTCTCTCTCTCTCTCTCTCTCTCTCTCTCTCTCTCTCTCTCTCTCTCTCTCTCTCTCTCTCTCTCTCTCTCTCTCTCTCTCTCTCTCTCTCTCTCTCTCTCTCTCTCTCTCTCTCTCTCTCTCTCTCTCCCTCCCTCCCTCCCTCCCTCCCTCTCTCCAGGTTCACAGTGGGGGATGTGTCTGATGCGGAGGCCGAGCCGTGCCTGGAGGCGGGGGGGAAGGAGGTGGAGTTCCAGGGAACCGAGGAGACCCACCCCGCCTTCGCCCACAACACAGAGATCATACCCTGGTAACACACACTTACACATACACACAGCATTTAAAAAGCACACATACAATTTACACTTACACTAACACACAACATTTCATTTACAGTTACACACACACAATTTAACCACACACATTTACACACACAAACACGCGTGCACACACACACACACACACACACACACACACACACACACACACACACACACACACACACACACACACTAACATACATGCCCACACCTCCTGCAGGTACGTGCTGTCCCTGCAGCCCGACACACATCAGTTCCTGCTGCAGGGCGCTACGGTCATCCACTACGACCAGGACAGCCACCTCAGCGCCCGCTGCCTCCTCACACTGCAGCCCGACAACACCACCCTCACCTGGGGTAAGGGCCGGAGGAAGGCCCCCTGAGAACCACACCGCACAGGCACCTTATTATGATCCTATTAAGGCCCAATCCCATTTCTACCACTTAACCCTTCCCCTTACCCCTTCCCCTTACCCCTCCCCCTTGTTTTGAAGGGGTAAGGGGTAGAAATGGGATTGGGCCTTAGGGAGCCCCTCCCCCTTCCCCTTACCTCATCAAAACAAGGGGGAGGGGGAAGGGGTAGAAATGGGATTGGGCCTAAGTCTACACTGAAGTTCTGATTGTGTATTTCCTTAATTATCCCATTCTACACGTTTGATAATTGACTGGTAAACCCGTCGTAAACATGTTAATCCAACGTCTGGCTGTCGTTCACCCCCGTGGCAGGGAAGCCTCGGTGCGGAGGACCCCCAGCGACGGAGCCTCCAGTCGGGCTCGGCCAAACCGTGTTTGCTGGTCTGGCCGAAGGCCTGCTGGATCTGGGGGTGGTCAAGGTACCCCTGGGACAAGACTTTAGTTGTTTAGTAGTGGAACATGTACATAATCATACATATATGTGTCATTTCTTTATTTAGTTGTTCACTTTTTAAAAACGTTGTGAATGCGTACCGCGAGTAAGGAGCTTTTATTGTGAAATGCCAGGCGGTGTTCCTGGGTCACCACGGGGCAGACGTCCACGCTGTGTGTCTTCAAAACAAACTGAGCCAAATGACGGCGGAAGACAACGCCCTGACGCTCCTCTACGGCCTCGGCACCACCGACAACAGGTGGGCCCCTCTACATGAGGCTTCAATTCCAAAGCCACTATTCAATGACGCTCGAAGCAGCTCCACGCATGAAACTCTACTTTTCTACTGCATTATTCATTTTATAACACACTATCATAAAATGTTTGTCGTCATCTTCACTGCCGTTGAAATGACAAAAAAGCGTATCGGTAACATAATCTTAATCGACTGTGACTCTGCCTCTGATAGGCTGCTTCACTTTGTGGCACCCAATCACACGGCCCAGGCGCTTCACAAGGGCCTATCAGAGCTGGTGAACGCCACCAGGAAGCTGAAGAGGTTCCCCGACCAAAGGCTGCAGTGGTTGAGGAGACAGTATGTCAGCCTGTATCAGGTGGGTCAAGGACGCAACTGTTAGATTATATATTATGGGTGATATCTGGAGTGATTTTTTGTCGTGATATAAGGGGAGATATTTGTGTGATATTTTGAATGATTGTTGGCCGATACTGGGATGATTGGTGTAATGTTTAGTGTGCCATTTGGAAGCTCTTTAGGCTGATATTTGGGCTGGTATTGGGATGATTTGTGGTGTAATATTGGGATGATACTCGTGATATCTGGAGGGCATTTGGGATGACATTTGACAGAATATCTGGCTGACGTGGGACCTTATAGGTGATATAAACGTGTTATGTGCCGTGCGTTGCGTCAGGAGGATGGGCGATACGAGGGCCCGTCGCTGGCCCAGGCCATCGAGCTGTTTGGGGGCCGGCGCTGGAACATGGGCGCCGGCGGGGCGGAGAAGGCGGGCGGCCAGAAGAACAACACGCTGGGAAACGAAAAGACCAAGAAGAAGAAGAAGGTCCTCGTCAGGGTCAGAAAAAACGATTTGTGCTTTTATTTTGAAGGATACGTCACTTTCTGTTTAGCATTGTCATTGATGTCCTTTAGCAGACGTTTGAATCGTCTTAGGGTGTTTTGGGATGGATGTCACTAAGGAGCAGATATCAGTTGGGGCATGTTACTCAAGCATGGTTGTGGATTTATTTTAACGTAGGGAAATCTTATATTCCTAATGTATGCCTTATCATTTTAATGTTCCAATGGTTAAATAACACCCACCCAGCCATCCCATCCTACCATTCCACAGTTCACCTCCTCTGCTGGTCAATGGTCAATTAAGATGACATTAATTACATCATTGTTTCTTATTACACTTGTCTTCCTCCTGCTGATGGTCTGTGTCAGACTGCAAGCTGTGTGAACCAAATCACTTCCCAATAATGCCGTGATGCTTGGCTCGTTACTGAAGTCGTTGACCGGTTGTACACAGGGAGACAGCGGGGATGTGACGGACGATGAGATGGTTTCCCGAAAGACCCGGAGCTGTAAGGAAGCACTGGGCCGGAACGGAATGGAGTTCAACGACAGCATGGACCAGGACGAGTCGGGTAGGAACTCCTCAGGGCTTTTTGACATGTACATGGAAGGGTGGGAGGGGCAAATAAAGTCACATGCAATGCTCCACTAACTAAATAAATTAAATAATATAGATATATATTATTATATTTTCTAGACATCACGTAGCTAGTGCAATGCTCGTCCAAACTTGGCCTTCGATATTGCGGCTTGCAGCTTTTTCGAGCGTCTCTCATCCAAACAACTTCACATTAGCACCACACTTCCTCGGGTCCTCGGCAGTACACCTGCCGGTGCAGTGCCCGTTCCGTGTCTGTTGTCAAAACGAACCCATTGTCAAAGCTTTCTCTAGAACTGCTCATTTGAACTACTTCTACCTCGATTCTGCACATCCTTCGGCAATAGACCCACCGAGTCCATCCAATGAACGATGGTTCAGGACAGACAGACAGACAGACAGACAGACAGACAGACAGACAGACAGACAGACAGACAGACAGACAGACAGACATGAGCTCCTCTCAATATAGTTATGTATTAGTTTAGTTATCACCCTTAACGTACCCAACTTTCCCAACTTTCCCTGTTGATGATAGACTTTTTGCATCCCAAAATTAAATTGAAAGTAAATAAGTGCATTTACATAAATTAATAAATTGAATATTTATGTTTGATCTTTTCCCCTCCACACAGAGGACAGCTTTCCTGGACCGTTCTCCCTGTCAGCCAATAGGAGCCCAGCGATGCTGGCCTCTTCCTCCTCCTCCTCCACCTCCTCCTCTTCCTCCTCCAGCATGGTCGGGGCGGTCCAGACCCGCCCCCAGGCCTCTCCCGTCCTATCAGGGGCCGCAAAGACACCGCCGCCTGGGTACGTGCCATCGGATCGCATCATACCTCTTTTTTCCTACTTACATTAATTGCTGTTGATTGTGAGTTGTTGTTGTTGTTGTTGTTGTTGTTTACTAGTGCGTGGAGCAGCCGGTCGTGGCACGGCAGGTGCAAAGGTTGCTTCAAAGGCTTCCAGAACCTGATGATCTCAGACAGCTCCATGAGCTTCATTGAGTTTGTGGAGCTCTTCAAGTCCTTCAGGTAGGAACCCCTAACCCTCAACTCGACCACTCCAAAGCCCCCTCTGAGCCTCGAGACTTGTGGACAGGGCTACGTCGGGTCGGATGGTGAAGAGTGTGTTTGGTGTTTTATGCTAGCATCCGCAGCAGGAAAGACCTGAAGGAGCTGTTCGATACGTTTGCTGTCCCCGTGAGCCGATCCAGCCCTGAGTCGGCGCCTCTCTACACCAACCTGCGCATCGACGACCTGGACATGGGACTCCAGCCGGACCTTGGTACCCATCCACCTGCTAACATGCCACATGCTAACATACCTCATACAAAGATATCTCATACTCACATGCCCCATGCTAACATACCTCATACAAAGATATTTCATACTCGCATGCCCCATTCTAACATACCTCATGCTATCACTCCAACATACCACATGCTAACATACCTCATGCAAAGATATCTCATGCTAACAGGCCCCATGCTAACATACCAAATGCTAGAGTGTCCCATGCTAACAAACATAATGATATTATGCTATGTGTCAGCATAGAACATGATAATGTTCTCTATGCTATCATTTATTACACAGCAATATACTGAATGTTAAAATACACTATTTTCTCTCTCTCTCTCTCTCTCTCTCTCTCTCTCTCTCTCTCTCTCTCTCTCTCTCTCTCTCTCTCTCTCTCTCTCTCTCTCTCTCTCTCTCTCTCTCTCTCTCTCTCTCTCTCTCTCTCTCAGACCTGTTGACCAGGAACGGGTCAGACCTGGGCCTCTTCATCCGAACGCAGCAGCAGATGACGGACAACCAGAAGCAGATCTCCGACGCCATCGCGGCGGCGAGCATCGTGTCCAACGGCACGGGCGTGGAGAACGCCTCGCTCGGGGTCCTGGGCATGGCCATTCCCCAGCTCAACGACTTCCTGGTCAACTGCCAGAGAGAGCACCTGAGCTATGACGACATCCTCAGCATCATACAGGTAGTGGAATAGAGCCCCAACAATGTACAGTTGTGAGTGGAGGTAGAGTTCTGAGTTTGACGCTGTGTTTTAAAGTCAGGCCGGGTCCAAGTTGGGATTAATTTCAAAGTGGAGGGAGAGTGCTACATGGAGGGGGTGGTAAGAGTGCTACTTGGAGGGGGTGATAGAATTCTGGGTGGAGGAAGTGTTCTACGTGGATAAAGAGATAGAGTTCTAAGTGGAGGTGGAGGTAGTTCTACATTGAGGTAGAGTTCTAAGTGGAGGTAGAGGTAGTTCTACATGGAGGTGGAGTTCTAAGTGGAGGTGGAGGTAGTTCTACATGGAGGTAGAGTTCTAAGTGGAGGTGGGGGTAGTTCTACATGGAGGTAGAGTTCTAAGTGGAGATGGAGGTAGTTCTACATGGAGGTAGAGTTCTAAGTGGAGATGGAGGTAGTTCTACATTGAGGTAGAGTTCTAAGTGGAGGTAGAGGTAGTTCTACATGGAGGTAGAGTTCTAAGTGGAGGTGGAGGTAGTTCTACATGGAGGTAGAGTTCTAAGTGGAGGTAGAGGTAGTTCTACATGGAGGTAGAGTTCTAAGTGGAGGTGGAGGTAGTTCTACATGGAGGTAGAGTTCTAAGTGGAGATGGAGGTAGTTCTATATGGAGGTAGAGTTCTAAGTGGAGGTAGAGTTCTAAGTGGAGACGCTGGTAGAGTTCTAAGAGAAAATTTAGGTAGAGTTCTAAGTTGAGGTCTAATTGTACCTCTAGATAAAATCGATCAATAATATGTAGGATTTGACTGCAATTCTAAGTGGACGTTGGGTTCTAAATGGTAGATTGTAGAGTTTGAGCACGATGGTGGGGGGAGCTATAAATGTTGTGGTAGAGTGGTAGAGAGAGTTTACTTCCAGTAAAGGATGTGGGTTGTTGCCGTTAATGGACGAATGGCTACCTTGAATAATAAACCGAAAGCTCTTGGGAGTGGGGTCGAAATAGTAGCTTGAGAGTGTTTGAGGTTTGTGAGGAGAACGGGGAGATAGGGTTAGATTCAGTCAGATTAATGATGATGATTACTTATTTAAACACTGCACAACTGACTTCAAATTCATGGAATGGGTGGATGGGCAGACTGACAGATGGAAAAATTAGCAGATAAGTGGGAATGCTTTGCCAAATTGACGAATCTAGAAGAGTAAACGAGGAACAGAATCAGACTGATAAAGAGACTTGCACTGCGACAGAGAGAGGAGACAGAGGAACTAGAGATGATTAGCAGAGAGAGACAGAGAGAGAGAGAGAGAGAGGACAGTGAAAGAGTGTGAGGGGGATTGATGACAGATTGATGGAGGTTCAGAGGAAAGGAAGTAAGGAAGCTGTAAACAGGAAATGACAGAGTGGGTCGATGACTTTAATGAGCTTTAATTAATTTTGTCTGCTTCAGAAATTTGAGCCGTCGTCGAGCATGCGACAGATGGGCTGGATGTCATTTGAAGGCTTTGCCAGGTTGGTAGTGTTAGCATTCATATTACAGTAAAACAACTGTACTTCTGTTAGGTATACCACTCAATTTAAAATGTTAACAACAATTTAGATGTTTCAAATAATAAAAGGCGAGAAGCTATTGACAATTGAGTCAATTTTTTAAATTTAATTATTTAAATAAATTAAATTGTCAGACATTTTTACTCATTTTTTTTATAATTCAATTATACTTCATTCAATGTAGTTTACAGATAAAACATACTTCATAGATTTTATTATAGTAATATTCTTTATGTTTTTTACTTTTAATCCGGTTATTTAATTTCATATTCTCTGTGCCTTTTTTTCTTTGCATTCATTTGCTTGGCCCTCCCTCCCTCCCTCCCTCCCTCCCTCCCTCCCTCCCTCCCTCCCTCCCTCCCTCCCTCCCTCCCCCCCCCCCCCCCTGTCCTCCAGGTATCTGATGGACAAGGAGAACTGTGCGTCGCGTCACGAGGAGTCTCAGGTGGACCCGGCGGAGCTGCAGCACCCCCTCTCCTACTACTACATCGAGTCGTCCCACAACACCTACCTGACCGGACACCAGCTCAAAGGGGAGTCCTCCGTGGAGCTGTACAGCCAGGTGAGGGGGCTGGAGGAGGGACGCATGGACAGAGGGACGCATGGACGGATGGACGGATGAACAGATGGACGGATGATGAATTGTGGATGAATGAATGATGGATGGATGGATGGATGGGTGGAGGATAAATGGACCGATGGATGGATGGATGGATTATGGACCGATGGATGGATGAATGATGGATGGATTGGTGGCTGGTGGATGAATGATGAAGAACCAGATGGATCGGCGGACAGGCAGACAGACAGGAGGGCATGCAGACTTGTGTCATCATCATCGTTCTCAGTGGCTGATACATTAGATTTCAAATGGGAGGTGTTCGCTCTGCTCCTCCATCTCTTTGAAGAAAGCCCGATGGATTCACAAAGAAATGCAGTTCTACTCAAAACTCCTCTTTTGATATTAAACCCAATGTTTGTCCTCTCCTCTCGGTTGCCGTGGTGATGCAGGTCCTTCTGCAGGGGTGCAGGAGCGTGGAGCTGGACTGCTGGGACGGAGACGACGGCATGCCGGTCATCTACCACGGACACACCCTCACCACCAAGATACCCTTTAAGGTTGATGAACACACACACACACACGCACACGCACACACACACACACACACCACACACACACACACACACACACACACACACACAGGTCTTGCCCCCCCACCTAGAGAAAATCAGTCATCCGAACAGCTAAGTGGAGTTGTTAAGTCTGAGTCAGAAATTTAGGATAACAGATGTAAAAGAAGTAGAAGAAGGAAAGAATATCATGGCTACTCCCCCAACATACTAACGATAAAGGACGACCACAAGTTGATATTTTTAGCTTGCGCGCCATGCATGCTGGCCACAGATTTCTCTAACTTAGCCAGATCTATAACTGTGTTCACCCAGTGTTGATAAGATAGATCATGAGGTGCTTTCCATCTCTGTGCTATAAGCTTTTTGGCAGCAGTAAGGCCTACCAGAAACCAGCGTTGGTGCATCAAAGAAAGTTCCAAACCAGTGAAATCATTCAGCAATAGGACAGTTGGGGAGCAGGGGATGGTACGCTCAAGCATTATAGACATTCTGTTGGACACCATACTCCAAAAGTCTCTCACACCAGGGGAATCCCAGACCATGTGAACAAAGGTTCCTGTGGTTTCTAAAGAGCATAGCTGACAGTTGGGAGATGGATTTAATTTCATCAAAAATCAAATTTATGCGGAGTGCAGTAGAGTCTGTGTGCAAAGTTATAATGAATCATCTGATGGTTGGGATTATGAGATGCTAGGTCAATCTTTGACCAGACAAAGGACCAATTGATTGTGGAAGGTGCCATTGAGAGATCATGGCTCCAGCGACTATCCAACTGCAGAGTTTTTTCTGCGCGTTTAGAAAGGAACGTGTAAAGGGCGGACACCAAGCCTTGAGTAGAAAGATTTCCACATATTTTATGGATTGGATGAGGTTCCAAGTTTTCCCCCCAGGGGACTCTGTGTGCCCGTAAGGCACTGCGGAGTTGTAGGTAGAGTGCTTGTTTTGTTGGCAATTTATTTGTGTTTCCAGCAATGTCCACATTCGGTTTAAATTCAGTTCATCCAGTATTATATTTAAACAATCAATCACGCCAGGCTGTGGTATGTGCTCATTATACCACTGTTAAGGGGCGTTGTCCGGCCCCGACGCGCAACGGAGGGCCGGCGACCCCCTTCACAGTGGTATAATGAGCACATGCCACTGACTGAAGTGATCTATTGCTTTTATACAACGGTTACTGTTATGGCGAAACGAAAGTCGTAGACACACTACATTTAAAAAGAAACCAAGAAAGTCAAAATGGCCGTTTTATCAAAGAATACAAAAAAGTAGTCCCTCCTGGCTGCCGCTATGCATCGACGGTCGCTATGCAACACACTTTAGCGTCCCTCCGAGAGAAGGCTCCGATAGAGCGGTTCGCCGGCAATTTATCCTATGGAGCAGTTCACTCGCCGTGTGCCTAAGCTTTCGTTAGTCTCTCCATCGCCTTGCTCACTCCCGGAGTAACAACATTTACACCCTCTCCATCATCCAACATATGTTTTACTTTGTAACTGTTTCTACTTCCAGGCGCGGAGTGATATGCAAACTTTCACAAAATGATCGGGCGTCATAGCAGTTATGTATACGCTCATTATACAACAGTTGGGAACCAATCAGATCGCTGGATTTAGGCCCCCCGTTGTATAAACAGTCTATGTACATTACACACTGGAGCCCCACTGGTCAACCGGTATATGATCTTCTTTTTTACTGCTGTCGAGCTAGTGGGATTCACTTCTAAGCAGTGATTTTTATCCACTGGGAACATTTTGAAACGTGAGACTTCTCCAGTTTAATTGTGTTTATTTCTATTTCATTAAATAATAAAGTCGATAATACATTAACACATCCGTGAATACGATTTCTGCATGAGTTTGCCTACTTTACAAAGTATTATTTTAAAGTGCTGATTAAGAGACCCCTAGCGGCAAAAATGGCATATTATACACTTTATGAGTGTCAAATAAAACACAGCCTTCATCTATAAATCTTAAACCCTGTCCTGTTCCTTCCCGTGATTCCAAAGGACGTGGTGGAGGCGGTAAACCGCTCAGCATTCGTTAACTCCGACATGCCCGTCATCCTGTCCATAGAGAACCACTGCTCCCTGCCCCAGCAACGCAAGATGGCCGACATCTTCAAGGTAGGACGCACAACCATGGAACCCGGGATGACATCAATAATGAACAAAATGGCCCCAATAGGTCTCAAACTGTTTTAACTCGGGAAAAGCATTTTATCATCAATTCTTATCTGTTATGATTTGGGATTCATTGCAATCTAATAATTTCCTAGATTTCCTTTCAAGATGGGCTACTTATAAAGTGGTTTGATAAGAGTCGGGGAGGAATGTCTTTTTTATGGTTATTTGTGGTCCTCTGTAGAAGCAGGTCTGTTTATTTGGTGTTTTGATAAAGGAGCTTGAGGCTTCCTCCCAGGAGGGGGTCCCGCGGAGGATTCAGACAACAATCTGTTGTCAGAATCTCTCTCTTTCCTCTCGTCTCTCTCCTCTCACTCCTCCTCTCTCCTCTCACTCCTCTCTTCTCCTCTCTCTTCTCCTTTTCCTCTCAGCCTTTCTCTTCTCCCTCCTCCCTCTCCTATCTTCCCTCCCCCTCTTAACGCTGACCTCCCTCCCTCTCTCCCTCCCTCCCTCCTCTTCATCCTCCCCTCATTAAAGGGCAATGCGAGTGATTAAACCATCGTAGTAAACCATCTTAGCTAAAACGTCTGCTAACGAACAATCATTAGTAAAAATATCTTCCGTGTGCCGACTCTGCTGAAAAACATTTAACGTGAGTGTGCCCTCGACCACCAATGTAAGCGACAGCATTATAGCATTTTTTTATCATGGAAATCAATGCGCAAAGAGTTTGTGAGTGTTTGGGAACGAAAACAAGACGGTGAATCACCATACAAGTGCTTTACAAAGTGTCTCATCACAAAGAGCAAAGCACTGCTGCTCTCATCAGCATTAGTGGCAGGCACACTCACGTTAAACGCTCAGAGGGGTCCTCTAACCTTGTTAAATCATTCAGCTCATTCCAGCCTCGTGAGACCATCCTCTCCAGATCACATTTCAGTCGCTCTCTGAAGATCGGTCTGGCCTCGCTCCTGTTCTAACCCACATTCAGAATTAAATTGCGGACGGACCAATCTGTGCTAGTGGGAGTTTTAGTTCATAAGGAAAAGAAAGGGCAGGGAAAAGTATGGAGATCGACGGAGAAATCCAAACCGTTGATCTGAAGTAGTGAATAACGAAGTTAGAAGAGGAATAGAAACACTTTTCTGAGCGAGGAGTTTTCTGCCTCGCCGGCGCCCGCTCCTGACCCGTTGACCCTCCTCTCCCAGGCGGTGTTTGGCGAGCGTCTGGTGATGCGTTTCCTGCTTGAGAGCGACTTCAGCGACGACCCCCTCCTGCCCTCCCCCCTCCAGCTGAGGGGGAAGATACTCCTCAAGAACAAGAAGCTCAAAGCCCACCAAGCGCCTGTAGACATCCTCAAACAGAAGGTCAACACACTCACTCACACATATTACAAGATGCTCACAAGCAGAATAACTTGTCAGTTGTAAGTAATGCAATGCAAACACTCTCTCTCTCTCTCTCTCTCTCTCTCTCTCTCTCTCTCTCTCTCTCTCTCTCTCTCTCTCTCTCCGTTCACAGGCTCACCAGCTCGCCCACATGCAGGCCCAGGCTAGCAACGGGGGGTCGCCGGGGGTGGGCTCCACAGGCAACAACACCAATGAGGAAGAGGAGGAGGAAGAGGACGAGTACGACTATGACTACGAATCTCTCTCAGACGGTAAGGAGAAACACGCTTCTTTCATCACCCACATCCGTGAATCAACCAGTCTAATATGAAGAGGCCAGGCACACCTACTCTTTTTTTTAATGTTTCTTTTTGCCCAAATTGTTGGTTAACTGAAGTGCAACCCAATATGTACCATGAGAAACTGGGTCAAGGCTGCCTTGGTTGGTGTAGGTACCTCCACATGCCACAGTTACATTTTACAGTACTGATTTAGTACTCTTTAAAGTACTCTTTAAAGTCAGGCAGCCGGCCCTTCCATAGGTACACCATTATTTGCAGGAGAGCCCTATCACAATGACTGTATATGGCTTTTTTCTTAAATGCATCACACCAACATCCCTACACAGACTGGGTCCGACTAGTTCAAACTGGTTGATACCGGCAGAAGGCTCTCCCTGGGTTTCTTAAGGAGTTTCCCGTTGCAATATTTCCCGTTATTTCCTTGATCCCTTCATACTTTGCATTCTTTTCACTCCCTTCGTTTTCTTATCCTTTGTTTTGGTGCATCTCTCCTGTGTAGCCGATGTCCTCATGGCCTCTACCGCCTCCTATAGCCTGGAAGGTAATTAAATGGTGTTGTGAACCATGGCTCCCCACTCTCATGCGTATCCATGGTGATCCGATACGCTGAAGTGAACCATATTCACGTTTCATATCATTTTTCCCCTGAAACGATCCCTGTTGTTGTTTTGAATCTGTTACACGTTTATGCTGTAACTAATATTCAGCAACCTACCTAAATACTTCATATTGACGTAACCTGAGAGCTGCTATGGATGGTATAATATTTCTTGTGCCCGTTTTGTCGAGATGACGGGTGCCTCTTTAACACGTCATAACCATAAGGTTACGACATGATAATGCCTTAATTATGCCAGGATCACGACAAAACCAAAGAGTTATAGTTTCTATACCACCCAAGACAGCTCTCAGCTTCTGTAAATATTTGCCATCTGAACATACAGTTAACAAATATCTAGCGAGCCATATTTGTACGCTTTGCTCATAGATACCTCCTCATCATCGTATCAGAATCATGCTATCAATCTATAACCATGGCGATGGGCATTTGCGCTTTCCCATTGAGCTTCCTTTGACAAAGCTTCATGGTTTATGCATGTCCGTTGCTCTTACCTGCAACGTCTGTGCACGCCGTCGCCCTACCATGCTCATGTCTGCCAATCATGGTGTGTGTGTGTGTGTGTGTGTGTGTGTGTGTGTGTGTGTTTGTGTGCAGGGCTCAACGTTAAGTTAGTGCACCACATGTCCTGCAGGGCAAGTGGCAGTCCATTTTTACCCGTCCCCCAAACAATTAATTAACCAACCATATTATCAAACATATACCAACCATATTATCAAACATATACCAACCATATTATCAAACATATACCAACCACATTATCAAGAAGCGTAATTCCGCTGCCATCAGTGCTGTGTCACTGCGGCTGATCAGGCTGAATTGTGTGTGTGCGTGTGCTTGTACGTGTGTGTAGGTGCGCGCCCGCGTGCGCGTGTGTCAGAAGATGGTGGGGAGATCTTGTTCACGGATTAGTATTCTCGATAGACGCACAAACCAACTGCTTTGACTGGCTATAAGTAAACAACCAACTGAAGAATGGAATCATACTCCGAACTTCGTATATCGTGTTTTGAGAAGGCAAATGGCCGCAGCCAAGTAATGATGGATGATTCGGAATTGATGTTATAAACTGCTAATTAATTCGGTATTTCGATGCTTAAGTTTGGTAAGGGGGTTGGCCGTCTGGGATCGTTGTGTCATGTCATGCTATCGTTGTTGTTGTTTCTCCTGTCCCATCGGGCACTTCATAACAATTATCTGGCTGCCCGATATTTACCTTAAACTGTCTTTGGCAGCCTTTAATGTCGATGTTTTTGTTGAAACAATGTTGAAAACCTATTCAAGAGGATCATGTGTTTCAGTTTGGGCATTATTTAGTATAAATTAAAGGTAATTCAGGATCAGTGAACACAAAGAGAGACCCTTAGGGGGCAGGTAGGGGTTAGGCAGTACGGAGGCAGGTCATTAAGGATCAGGTAGGGGTTAAACAGTACAGAGACAAGTCATTAAGGAGCTGGTTGTGGTAAGACAACATCAACTTGCTAAAGGATGCTTATAGGGAGACTGGGAAAAGCCCTTTCCGAGTCCATTCAAGGAACTTGGGCTGGGGCCCGAAACTCAGACTAATGAATAAATCCAACTAATTAGGCCATTACTGTCAACGCTGTCGCAACTCAAATCCATGTGGCATCATTATATAGCTGTTGGCCGTGTTGAGATGTCTACGCCAGTACAAGCTTGTCAAAGATTGGCATGTAAATGAGACGGGTCTTCAAGAGTAGACAGATGTTTTCTAAAGAAATAGACTCTCTCCCTAAAAAACAAACATAGCACACACGCAACCGACCACACCCACCCACACAGAAAAACAAGCACGCAGGGATGTATGTCAGCGTAAACAGCCCTGGCAATCTGTGTGTGTGTGTGTGTGTGTGTGTGTTGTGTGTGTGTGTGTGTGTGTTGTGTGTTGTGTGTGTGTGTGTGTGTGTGTGTGTGTGTGTGTGTGTGTGTGTGTGTGTGTGAAACATAGCTAGAGCTAGGGCTTCATATGGAAACCAAAACAGAGCCATCTGGTTTCTCAGGCCCCTGCTCTGCCCCGGCACGACACATCCACGCCGTGGAAAGCCCCCCCCCCCCCCCCCCCCCCCCCCC